>NW_027185450.1:387500-422500 GCF_022577435.1 Embiotoca jacksoni | reverse complement strand
AACATACACACATATAAAACAACATTACATGTATAAAACAACATATGCACATATATAAAACATAACAAAACAACAGATATGCACATATACAAAACAACGTAACATATATAAAACGACAGATACACATATATACAAAAACATTACAACATAGAAAACAACATTACAACAGATACACATAAAACAACATAACAAAACAACAGATACACACATATATAAAACAACATATATATAAAACAACAGATACACATAAAACAACATAACATATATAAAATAACATATACGCTTGTAAAACAACATTACATGTATAAAACAACAGATACGCACATATACAAAACAACATAGCAACATATATAAAACAACAGATAGACACATATATACAAAAACATTACAACATATAGAAAACAACATTACAACAGATACACATAAAACAGCATTACAACATGTATAAAACAACAGATATGCACATATATAAAACAACATAACATATAAAACAACAGATACACACATATATAAAACAACATAACATATATAAAACAACAGATACACACATAAAACAACATTACAACATATATAAAACAACATAACAACATACATAAAACAACAGATACACACATAAAACAACATTAAATGTGTAAAACAACAGATACGCAAATATATAAAACAACAGATATGCACATATACAAAACAACATAACATATATAAAATAACAGATACACATATACAAAAACATTACAACATATAGAAAACAACATTACAACATATAGAAAACAACAGATACACATAAAATAACATAACATATGTAAAATAACAAACACATATAAAACAACATTACAACATGTATAAAACAACAGATACGCACATATATAAAACAACATAACATAAAACAACAGATACGCACATATACAAAACAACATAACATATATAAAACAACAGATACACACATATATTCAAAAACATTACAACATATAGAAAACATTACAACATATAGAAAACAACATTACAACAGATACACATAAAACAGCATTACAACATGTATAAAACAACAGATATGCACATATATAAAACAACAGATACGCACATGTATAAAACAACAACAACATATAAAACAACAGATACACACATAAAACAACATATAAAACAACATAACAACATATATAAAACAACAGATACACACATGAAACCACTACATGTGTAAAACAACAGATACGCAAATATATAAAACAATATAACAACATATATAAATCAACAGATCCACATATAAAACAACATAACATACATAAAACAACAGATACACATAAAACAACATAACATAAATCAACAGATACGCACATATACAAAATAACATAACATAAAACGACAGATACACATACATACAAAAACATTACAACATATATAGAACATTACAACATATATAAAACAACATTACAACGTATATAAAATGACATTACAACGTATATAACGCGACATAACATATAACATGACAACGACATATATAAAACGACAGATACACATACAAAAACATTTCAACACATAAAACAACAGATACACACATAAAACAACGTATATAAAACAACATAACGTATATAAAACAGCATAACAACGTATATAAAATAACATTGTTAGGTTTCTCTGTATAATATTGTAAAGTCTTGTTGTAAGGACTTTAATGTGTTAAGTGCCATGAAATAACCTATGTTGTGATTTGGCACTATATAAATAAAGTTGAATTGAATTGAACATAACATATATAAAACAACATAACATATATAAATCAACATTACAACATAGAAAACAACAGATACACATAAAACAACAGATACACACATTTATAAAATAACATAACAACATTACAACATCAAACAACATTACAACTGTTATGGGGTGTGTAGATAAACGGACCCAAATGCAGACACACAGCAAAGTCTCTTTGGAACCAGGTACTTATTTCTCCCAGGCAGTGAGAGCAAACAGGAAAACACACCAAAAGTCTGAGTCCAAAACTGAGCCGGAAGTTGGCTCCTCCACGAACGCGGCTGGCAGACTGACGGACGTACGGACAGACAGGCAGGCAGAACGCAGCGGGCGTGACTTCGCTGGGGGAATCCCGTGGTTCTCCTCAGCAAGCGACAGGCTGACATAGCTGGGTGGGCGGAGGTTCTCCACAGCTAGTGGCAGGCTAACGTGGCTTGGTGGGAATCCCGCGGTTCTCCACCAGTGCAGCTGATTGGCAGGATTGACTGTGTGACGTCCGCGACTCAAAACAGGATGGCCAAACCTTCAACAGATGATCTCTGAGGAACGAACTGGAAGGTTTCTTCGTACAGGTGACACCCGTGGCTCGACACTGGATGGCAAGGCAGGGTCGACTGTGTGACGCTCGAAGCTCGACACAGGATTGCCAAGATTGCAGCAGATGATCTCCGTGGAATGATCTGGAATCTTCTTCATTCAGATGAATGCCTGTGGCTCGACACTGAATGACAGGAAACAGGAAACAAACGGAGTCAGAACCGGAATCTCAGGCAAGGAGACGGACAGACTTACGGGATGTGATGTCGGGTAGGTAAACGGACGGACTGACAGAGGGTTGACGGGAGACTGGGGTATTTAATCCAGCTGGAGGTGATTAGTAGAATGCGATCCAGCTGGATCTATGGAGGTGGGCGTGGCAGATGACGGAACAAGGAGGAGGGTCCTGCAGGAGAGACAAACACAAACAGCCAGGGGAATGACAAGACACAGGAGGAGAGGTGATCGGGGGTGAAACAGAGGAAAACACACTGGGATCAGACAGGAATCCTAACAACATATATAAAACGTCATTACAACATATATAAAACAACGTTACAACATTTATAAAATGTTACTCTTCATCTTCTTCTTGAGTTTGAGAATATTTTCTTTTCTTTTCTTTTATGTTATTTTATTATTTCCTATATACATTTTTGTTTCTAAACATTTGTATTGTAAAAAATGGAGAAAGCAACAGTGTCACATGACTTCACATGAATGCTCACACAATTTTAACATGTCCCTGCTTTCATTCTGTACTTTGTGAACATCAGTGTCTGTGCTGTAAAACTGGCCATGTGTTGTTTTATCTCTGGACTGCTTTTACATCTGCAAATCATTGTCCTGCTCTTTGTAGTTTCATGAGGACAGCGTTTATCTTCATCCTCATGTGGAGTGTATTGTTTGTATTGGAGACAGTTTGAAGCTCAGACCTGCAGTTTTTACAGTGTTATCTGTTTGGAGCCAGTTTTTACAGTGTTATCTGTTTGGAGCCAGTTTTTACAGTGTTATCTGTTTGGAGCCAGTTTTTACAGTGTTATCTGTTTGGAGCCAGTTTTTACAGTGTTATCTGTTTGGAGCCAGTTTTCAGTGTTATCTGTTTGGAGCCAGTTTTTACAGTGTTGTCTGTTTGGAGCCAGTTTTTACAGTCTTCCCATTTGGAGCTAGGAGTGTGTTGTGTTGTTGTTTTTCACACTCTTAAAATGCGTCACTACTTCAGACTGAAGCGTACAGTATGATAATAATATATGTAATGTATGTTGATCAAATATAAACATTAAACTAACAGAAGAGTCTCGTTGGTTGAACTCATGAACCACGAACATAATAGAACTGCATACAAGTTGAAATCTGAAACTCTAACCCTTAGTGTGCCAGGGTGCATTCAGGAGCCAACTGTCAATCATTATAACCCTCTTTACCAAGGCTATTCAACTTCAACAGCAAAAGGTCTGGAGAGGTTTACCACTGGTGATACCGTCTGGGCCTTATCATGATCCTGTTATAACAATCCCAAACAGATTTAAGCTTCTTATTGCAGGTTCACCTTCATATTTGTTCAAAAGTTGAAAACAGTTTACAGACAAATTCTGAGATGGTCTGTTTCAATCATCACAGACTTTGTGAGAGACACCAGTTGTGTTTCCATTAAATCTTCTGTGGTCCTTGGAGGATGAATCCTAATGAAGTTAATCACTTCCTGTTCTGATTTTTTAACTTTGTATGAAAAATACTGCAACAAGATGGTGCAACAGTCTCTTCTGAGAGGACGTTTGGTGGCTGTTACCTTTCTTCTAGTACTCTCTGTGATGGTTTTTATACTCACCAGAGGAAACAATTGGGGCCAATCATCAACCATCATCTATCAGTGATGATGTCATCATCATCAATGATGTCATCAACCATCAGTGATGTCATCATCAGTGATGTCATCAACCATCATCCATCAGTGATGTCATCATCCATCAGTGATGTCATCGTTGGTTTGTGAACGTTATGAATCCTCCAGTTCAGATTCTGTCCATCACCATCTTTGCTAGTTCGGAGCGGTTTGGAGCAGGAAGTGACCATATTTGGACGAGCTGGGGGAGGAGCCAGCGGTGGATCTGACTGATTTGATTGGAAACCTGACGATACTACGTCCCGCCCACCGATAGCTGTAACCTGACTGCACCACAGGCCTGTCCTCCTGTCCACCTGTTCACCTGTCCCCCTGTTTACCTATACCCCTGTCCCTCTGTCACCCTGTCCCCTGTCCCTCTGTTCACCTGTCCCTCTGTCCCCCTGTTGACCTGTCCCCCTGCCCCATTGTCCCTCTGTTCCCCTGTCCCTCTGTCCCCGTGTCCCTCTGTGCACCTGTTCACCTGTGCCTCTGTCCACCTGTCCCCCTGTTTACTTGTCCACCTGTTCACCTGTCCCTCTGTCCCCGTCCCTCTGTTCCTCTGTCCTTCTGTCCACCTGTTCACCTGTCCCCGTGTTTACCTGTCCACCTGTTCACCTGTCCCTCTGTCCCCGTCCCTCTGTTCCCCTGTCCTTCTGTCCACCTGTTCACCTGTTCCCCTGTCCACCTGTCCCCCTATTTACCTGTCCCTCTGTTAACCTGTCCCCCTGTCCTTCTGTCCACCTGTTCACCTGTCCCCCTGTTTACCTGTACCCCTGTCCCTCTGTCCACCTGTTCACCTGTCCCCATCCCTCTGTTCCCCTGTCCCTCTATCCACCTGTTCACCTGTTCCCCTGTCCACCTGTCCACCTATTTACCTGTCCCTCTGCCCACCTGTTCACCTGTCCCCGTGTTTACCTGTTCACCTGTCCACCTGTCCCTCTGTCCACCTGTCCCCCTGTTTACCTGTTCCTCTGTTTATCTGTCCCTCTGTTCACCTGTCCCTGTGTTTACCTGTTCACCTGTCCCTCTGTCCCCCTGTCCCTCTGTTCACCTGTCCCCCTGTCCACCTGTCCCCCTGTTTACCTGTCCCTCTGTTTACTGGTCCCTCTGTTCACCTGTCCCTCTGTCCACCTGTCCCTCTTTCCTCTGTCCCCGTCCCTCTGTTCCCCTGTCCCTCTGTCCACCTGTTCACGTGTCCCCCTGTTCCCCTGTCCACCTGTCCCCTTATTTACTTGTCCCCTGCCCACCTGTCCACCTGTCCCTCTGTCCCTCTGTTCACCTGTCCCTCTGTCCACCTGGCCCCCTGTTTACCTGTCCCTCTGTTCACCTGTACCCATGTCCTCCTGTCCCTCTGTCCCTCTGTTCACCTGTCCATTTGCCCCCCTGTTTACCTGTCCCCTGTCCCTCTGTCCCCCTGTTTACCGGTCCTCTGTCCACCTGTCCAGGAGGGACACAGTAGTCCATCTTTGTGTGTCCCACCTTGTTGTTGCTGCAGAGGTCTTGATGGTGACCTGCTGTTCTTCATGGCTTTCAGTCAGGAATGTTCCTGAGCCCAATAACTGAGACGGAGATGGACACAGATGTGTTGGACAGAGATGGACACAGATGTGTTGGACAGAGATGGACACAGATGTGTTGGAGATGTCTTCGTTATGCAGAGAGCTGTTTTCTGCCTCTGCCAGTCAGAGTAACAACACGGGTCCCATCTCTAAAACTCATCTGATTCCGGAGACATTCCAGCTCCTGCAGACAGAGGTCAGATGTCGGATTATGTAATTGCAGGACAGAATGATTGTTTGTCCGACCGTCATGTTTATCTCAAACAGCTCTGTGACTTTATGGACTTTTTCAGTTTACTTTCCTGGAAAACAGGAAGTGACCCGGTGTTCATGTGCAGGACAGGATCACGTCTTCAGTCCTGTCATACAGCTGGACGGACCTCAGTTTGTATTAAATGTCCTCAGCCAATCACAAGCATCGGTATCAGAGCTGGCATGTTGGAACAGATCATCATCACCTTGAATAGTGTGTGAATGTCCAGACGACTCTGAGACTGATTTTAGTGTCTTTCTCAGAGTCCAAGATTAAAGTAAAAACTTCCAGCTGCTCCAGACAGAAGCAGCAGCACCTCAGATCCTCAGTCAGCTGATGCAGACTCCAACATGTCTGTTGTCATGTTGAGTGCTGTCTGCAACCCATGTTCTCCACCAAAGATCCTCTGTGAGGGAAGAGGCTCCACTCTGCTGTAAAATAAGAACAGAGTGGAACAGACCACATCCCTTCAGAAGAGACTCTCTCCAGTTAATCCCAGGAGTTTATGAGATATGAAATATGTCTGATTCAGTACATTTGTTTTCAATTATATTTAAATAATTTTATTCATCATGTTCAGTCATTGTCAATCCACTGCAGGACGAAGGCCTCAGCATGGAGTTTCCACAACTTCCTGTGCCTTGCGAAATTCAACCAGTTGGCAGTGGCCCAGTAGTGTTGGATTTCATCTCTCCATCTCTTCCGCTGTCTTCCTCTATTTCGTTTGCCTTCTATTGGTGTCCATGTAGTGATTTCTGTACTCCATCTTCCACCCGTTCGCCTGGCCAAATGGCCTGCCCTAGTCTACTTTCTGTTTTTGATGGTTTCCATGATGTCTTGCACTTTAGTTTGTTCCCTTATCCACCTATTTGTTTTTCTATATTCGTATGTGATCTTTATTATGCTGCGTTCTATATTGTGTTGAGCTGAGGAGAGTTTATTTTCCATATTAGTTGTCAGTGTCCATGTTTCTGAAGCACATGTCATAACCGGTATGATGCACTGGTTGAATATGAAAATAATTTTATTACAAATGATTTATTACACAGTCCTTCCAGTATTTTACAGTTTTTTTGTGATTGCTGCGATCCAAAATGTTTGATTTTGCTGCAAATTTTTCTGCTGAGTTTCTTGCGGTAAAATTGCAGGAATTAGAAAAAAATTATTATTATTTTTTTAAAAAATTTTTTATCACTACCTGATAAAGGAATAAATGTAATCACTCGTAATAATCATGCTGCACATCACAGAAATATTTAAATTCTAATCTTTTTTTATGTATTTATTGAACTTAGAGAACCGTGGAGATAAAAGTTTTTAAAAGCTCCTAAAAGTTCCTAAAAGCTCCTAAAAGGTCCTAAAAGCTGTGTATGTTTCCAGAACAGAGCGTCTGTGACTGGAATATAGAAACAAGGACTACATCAGCTGTCAAAATAAGAGCTTTAGATGCTGTTTAATTCATGTTCATTCAACACATAGACCTGCTTTTTCCAGTCTGTAGTTTTATATCCAGTCTCTAGTTTTATATCCAGTCTGTAGTTTTATATCCAGTCTGTAGTTTTATATCTAGTTTGTAGTTTTATTTCCAGTCTGTAGTTTTATATCCAGTCTGTGGTTTTATATCCAGTCTGTGGTTTTATGTCCAGTCTGTAGTTTTATATCTAGTCTGTAGTTTTATTTCCAGTCTGTGGTTTTATATCCAGTCTGTGGTTTTATATCCAGTCTGTAGTTTTATATCTAGTCTGTAGTTTTATTTCCAGTCTGTGGTTTTATATCCAGTCTGTGGTTTTATGTCCAGTCTGTAGTTTTATATCCAGTCTGTAGTTTTATATCCAGTCTGTAGTTTTATTTCCAGTCTGTGGTTTTATGTCCAGTCTGTAGTTTTATATCCAGTCTGTGGTTTTATGTCCAGTCTGTAGTTTTATATCCAATCTGTAGTTTTATATCCAGTCTAGTTCCTCTCCCCGTCCATGTTGTATTTAACGTGACTGTCTTCATCTCCTGAGAGGGTGTCTCTTTGTGGATAACTCACCAGTCTCATCAGGAACAACTCCGTCGGCTTCCTCTTGTGTGGTCGGCAGTCCGCTCTTCGTTGGGGTTTTTGGTGAAAAGGGGAAAAAGAACCTTCTTTCTTTGACCTCGTCTCAGCCTCGCTTGCATTCAGCCTCCTGTGTTTTGCCTCATCCCCGTAAGTCCTATGTTCTTCCTCTTCCCTCCATCAGGGGAAGCTGGCAGCTTAAATGAGTTAGCCCCAACACAACAGCGCCCCCTTGTGTTATGTCAGTCGGTCCCTACATCTTTTAGTCTGACACACCTCCACATATGACACTTGTCATAACAGTACTATTTACATATTCATAGATGTGTCCAGAGTTGGCACTTCTGTACTGTTGCATCTGTCCCTCTTTAAGGGACTAGTGGATTTAAAATGTTAAATATAAATAAAAAAAATACTTAATTTTCCCACTGCGGGATTAATAAAGTCTTATCTTATTTCTTGTTGGAACAATTTTAAAAATGTGATTTTTAACAGTAAAGAAAAGAATGTCTGACCTGTTGAACATATTCGTAGCAATGACAGAGAACTGTCAGCTGTTTCCTGTTAGAATTGCTTGTTGTGTGTGTAAGTGGATGTTTGCCTTGTGATGACCACATCAAGTCAAAGTACATTCAGTGCAGCACTGTGACTATCCAGGACTTTATATGGTATTGAATGTGATTGTTGGCCAGTGCAGAGATAAGAGGAAAGACTCTCCACTGATCAGACTCCATGTGAAGACCAGCAATGACTCACATGGTGTGGAATTCAATACCTCATATATCATCTGTCATATCATGTCACATCATATATCATATCGTATTGTATCGTATCGTATCGTATCATATCATATCATATCATATCATATCATATCATATCATATCATATCATATCATATCATATCATTATATATCATGTCATATATATTATATATTATATCATATGTCATGTCATATATATTATATATCATATGTCATATCATATATTATATATCATATCACGTCATATCATATATTATATATCTTATGTCATATCATATATTATATATATATCATATATCATATCATGTGTCATATCATCTGTCACATCATACATCATATCACAGTCATATCATATTTCATGTCGTGTCATATTATATGTCAGGGGTCTTCAAAGTTTTTTAGGCCAAGGACCCCCAAACTGATAGAGAGATGGAGCCGGGACCCCCTGCTATATATATTGTATAAAATTGTGCTTTATATTAAACTGGGCCTTGTGATTGGCACAGCAGCGACAGGGCTGTTCCTCGTCTTTGTGTGCAGGAGGCTTGGAGGGACAGAGTGAACCGGTGTCCAGCTTGAGAGCTCCTGTGTGTCGCTGAATGTGTGCATTTCTAACTGAAAGATAACATCTTCTGCCTCCATTTATCCATTCGCTACAATATGTTGGATTCATGTTAATGTGTATTTAAAGACATTTAAATTTGTGGAATTTTTTTTTTTTTTTTTTTTTTTTAATTTTTTTAATTTTTTTTTTTTTTTTTTAAATTGTCTGATCAACCAAAAACTTCACAGACTCCCTGCAGTACCTCCACGGACCCCCTAAGGGTCACGGACCCCTGTTGAAGACCTCTGTTATATGTCATATCTTGTCATATCATATCATATGTCATATCATATGCCATATCATGTGTCATATCACATATCATATCATCATGTCATATCATATATCATATCACGTCATATATCATGTGTCATACCATATGTCATCATATGTCATACCACATCATATCATGTCATATCATATGTTATATAATATGTCATATTTATTATATATATCATAACACGTCATATTGTATGTCATATCATATGTTATATCATATATTAAAAAATTCACCCAAAGTGGAAAATGAAGCGTGTTGCTTTAAAATGCAAACAAGACTGTGACCCAGGGGCAGAAGACGGGCGGGATGTCAACTCTGAGTTCATCTCTGAGGTCATCACTCTGAGGTCATCACTCTGAGGTCATCTCTGAGGTCATGTCTGAGGTCATCTCTGAGGTCATGTCTGAGGTCATATCTTCATGGAGGATGGGTGTAACGTGTTGAAAGCAGGGACGGGTTGAGATGGCTGTTGGAATATTGGGATTTGTTTGTGATTGCTTAGAACAGAAAGTTTTGTGAGAAGTTGTGTTGAAGAGAAAACACTAGACGGTTTTAGGCACCACTATCACCATCTTTTTCTCTCCCATAGTTTCTTCTTATTATCTGTTGTCTCCATTCAGTTCCTTCGCTCGTATAGTTTCTGTTCTTTCTTTTCCAGATGTCCCGTCATGGAGCTGCATGTCTCTGCTCTGTGATTGTCGTCTCCACCAACAGTTCTTCTCTTCTATCTCTATGCTGTCCTTTTCTCTCTCTGCTCTCCTCTCACCCCAACCGGTCGAGGCAGATGGCCGCCCACCTCTGAGTCTGGTTCTGTTAACAGAAGCTCCGCCCACCTCTAAGCCTGGTTCTGTTAACAGATGCTCCGCCCACCTCTGATCCTGGTTCTGTTAACAGAAGCTCCGCCCACCTCTGAGTCTGGTTCTGTTAACAGATGCTCCGCCCACCTCTGATCCTGGTTCTGTTAACAGAAGCTCCGCCCACCTCTGAGCCTGGTTCTGTTAACAGATGCTCCGCCCACCTCTGATCCTGGTTCTGTTAACAGATGCTCCGCCCACCTCTGATCCTGGTTCTGTTAACAGATGCTCCGCCCACCTCTGAGTCTGGTTCTGTTAACAGATGCTCCGCCCACCTCTGAGCCTGGTTCTGTTAACAGATGCTCCGCCCACCTCTGATCCTGGTTCTGTTAACAGATGCTCCGCCCACCTCTGATCCTGGTTCTGTTAACAGATGCTCCGCCCACCTCTGAGTCTGGTTCTGTTAACAGATGCTCCGCCCACCTCTGATCCTGGTTCTGTTAACAGATGTTCTCCACCTCTGATCCTGGTTCTGTCGGAGGTTTCTTCCTGTTAAAGGGAGTTTTTCTTCCCTCTGTTGGAGGTTTTTCTCCCTTAAAGAGGAGTTTTTTCCTCCTAGATTATGTGGGAATTGTTGAATTGTTGAATTGTTGGTTTCTCTGTATAATGTTGTAAAGTTCCACTGTAAAGACTTTAATGTGTTAAGTGCCATGAAATAACCTGTGTTGTGATTTGGCGCTATATGAATAAAGTTGAATTGAACTATTTATCTGCAGTGTGCATGCTAACTTAACCAAAAGCTAAGCTAGCAGAGTAAGTGGGCATGATAACACTTCAAATGTATTAACAGTGTGTCAAAACACTAATGGTAGTAATTCTCAACCTGAACCGTCAGGACCAGCCCGATCAGGCAGGTTCAGGCTCAGATTATTGAATTATTCCAGCGGGTTTGAGAGGGTTGGGCTTTGCGCTGCGGTGGATCAATGAACTGTCTTCAGCTGTTAGATCTTTAGACCTTTGGAGAGTTGTGGGGCCTCTCGAAGATACTTTGAGGTTAGCACTTGGGATTACACAGGAAAACAACATTTTAACTCCTCACAAACTGAAATACGTCCACCTTTCTAGTACTGTTGCCTTTAGGTGACAGAGTGTATGTGAGTCATCAGGCTGTTGTTACACAGAAATACAAACTAGTTTCAGTGTATGAGGTTCACTTATATTTGGCTTCTTGGGACCGAACTCTGAAAACATGGGACAAAATCTTATTACCCAGAGTTCCTGTGAAGAATACAGTTTGTTTATGTTGAGGACTGAATATAGTCAGAGGAAAGTTCAGATGTGTGTGTGTGTGTGTGTGTGTGTGTGTGTGTGTGTGTGTGTTATTTTCTATCAACTTCTTTGTCTGATTCAACCAAACTTATGAGTGCAGTATGTAAACTGTGTGAGCAGCCTTTGTAGTAGATAAATGGAAACCTTCCAGTAAACAGGTGTTTCATAGAATTAGTTAATTATAAGCTGTTTATGGATTATACTAGTTTCTCCTGTCAACTCTCACTAAAGCTTTTTAACAGCTGGTTCAAATATACCTGTAATATTTTTTGTGTATTTGTTTTCAGTCCATGTCCTGACCACATCTTTGTCGCGCCAATAATGACGTTAAAACAACCTCCAGTGTAATATAGAGATCATACAACAAGTTAGCATCTAAATAAAACTTGTAATCTACATGTGTTCATATTGTGGAGCAAATCACTCAAAATATACAACCTTTTGTTAGTGTGATCTCCATTTCCATGGCAACACATGGGGTATGAATAACAACTGGAAAACAATCAGTAGACTCTTATGTAATGTATGTAATGTTTCCTACTCCAGGAAGTAGTCGAGCCCTTAGCAACCACCTAGTAATCACCTCGCAACCACTTAGCAACAGAGAGGATTTCTAGTCTCCAACTGAATAAATACAGAACATAGAAACACTGAACTGATCAGCTAGCTCAGTCTGGTTGGAACAAAGATATCTGATGAACAAAGATATCTGAGGAACAAAGATACCTGATGAACAAAGATATCCGATGAACAAAGATATCTGATGAACAAAGATATCTGAGGAACAAAGATACCTGATGAACAAAGATATCTGATGAACAAAGATATCTGATGAACAAAGATATCTGATGAACAAAGATATCTGAGGAACAAAGATACCTGATGAACAAAGATATCCGATGAACAAAGATATCTGATGAACAAAGATATCTGAGGAACAAAGATACCTGATGAACAAAGATATCTGAGGAACAAAGATACCTGATGAACAAAGATATCTGATGAACAAAGATATCTGATGAACAAAGATATCCATGGACTCATGTGTTTTTAACATTTTAGCTCCGTGTCATGTGTTCAAACCAAACCGGTCCAGCTAGCCTCCGCTAGGATTGTAAGTGCGTGACTATCCGTGGTGTTACGGTACGGGTGCTCGGAGCGACCAAAAAGGACCAAAAGAGACCCGACTTCACCAAATGGGTCATTCAATAGAACTATAACAAGTAGAAACTACATTATATTACATATTATATGGAATTCTATTCTAATTCTATTTTCCCATTGAGGAGGTGGAGGGATATTTCTAGTGATGAGCAGGATGTGATGTCATCATGATTTGTTCCAGATGTTCTGTTGACCAATCAGATCCTGGGGCGGAGCTACTGGTTGTATAATTAGTGAGTCATGATGGTCACAAACAGAATCAGGTGCTTTTAACAGTGGAGAGAAGCTGATTTGTTTAGCTGTGAAACACATTACACTACTTCCCGTATAGGAGCATATTAAAAGATGTCCAAAGCCAGAGCTTCTGACTGAAACTATTCACCTCTCAGGGTACGAGGGTGCCAGCTGCTTCATACTGCGCTGTATCACCAGATTATACAACAATTATATTAATTTTCTTAGAATTTTGCCTGGAGGAGGAACTTTTAGTCCGAGGAATCTTTGTGAATCCGTCTCCTGAAGTCCTCGTGTTTTTGTACTGGTGACCTCTTAACATCGTCACTTATTATTAGGTTAGGTTAGGTTACGTAGTTACTTTATTAATCCCCGAGGGGAATTGTCATTCTATGACTGACTTTCTTTTCCTCCTTCTGCTCTGTCTTGGTTTTCTTTTGTAGCCAACTGCATCCCTCAGTGCCAGAACGGAGGAATGTGCCTGCGGCCTCAGCTCTGTGTCTGCAAGCCGGGCTCGAAGGGGAAGGCATGTGAACAGAAGACAGCGCTGCCTGGGACCGGACCCACCAACGGACACACCAACGGACACAACATGGTGCCCCAGCGGCCCATACCTCAGCAGGTGTACCCCAATGGTCATGTTTCCGCCTCCCCGCCAGCCAGCAACGTAGCCCAGATGAAACTGACCGTGAAGCCGGCCCCTCAGTTCGTGCGACCGCATTACATCCAACAACAGTAAGTACCAACTTTATCTGTTCAGGAAACATGAGCTGAGCTCCATGTCGTCTTCCACCAACTTCACGTTGACAGTTTCACTAATTTGCTCTGAAAGTCACATGATAGCGTCTTGCACTGTTGAGCTGCTCATTATTCTACTGGATTCACTGTTAAAGGCAGTAATTTACCTTTTAACTCAGGGGTGTCAAACTCATTTTCACCGAGGGCCACATCAGCATAATGGTTGCCCTCAAAGGGCCAGATGTAACTGTAAAACAGTATAAATGTAACCAAATATAATGTATAATAAATGTAACTACTCCGTAACATATTGTTAAATAACTTTCTGTATTTATTACTTATTGAAGTTACAAATATTACATATGCATTTGCATAGCTTATTGCTCTGTTACTATAACAATAATCCTTTACATTTTCAGGTTAAGAAACCCACATTACTCCATTGATCAATGATCAAACTATTCAAGTAAATAAAGAAAAATATTATCAAAACACAAGTTATGACATTAACTTTGTTTAAAACATTTTTGACACAGTCGAGAGGGTCAGAATAACATACAACCAACCAGCTGCTAAGAACATGTGTGACAGATGTAGCATTTTACAAAAATAAATGGCTGCACACAGCCTTGCAGGAGTAAACATTTGTCTGCATTAACACATAAACCTGTAAACAACAAATACATTGCTACACATAAAGTAGTATATGTAATAAACTGAAAATAACAAAAAAAAAAAGGGTTTTCTCAGTTCACAACTATGAGTTGAAAATGATGAGGATATACTGCCTGTCCTTGAACACACCAAGTGGATCCCCTCTCCACCATCCTCATCCATTGATCATGTTCTGAAAACAACAAACACAAAACAAAATGCAAGCACAATCATTAAATTGCACTCAATTTAACTATTCTTATTCTTGGTTGAAATGCATTTTATTACCATATATTTTAATTAGGTTTTTAAAAATGCTTACCTATCTGTTTTCTGGCCGGATGTATGACACCGTTTTCCTTTGGCCAGTGTGTCAATGTCTGGTTTTAGCGCCTGTGTTGTGGCAATCTGTAAAACAGCGTGGAGGTTGTCATCAGTGATGCGTGATCTGTGCTTGGTTTTGTTTAGATTCATTATTGAAAACGTCTGTTCGCACAGATAGGTGCTCCCAAACATAGACAGAACACGGGCAGCATGAAGTCGGAGCTGTGGCATCACACCAGGGGGCAGTAGACGGTAAAAGTCTTCGATTGCAGCATCCTGGAACTTTGCTCTCAGGCCACTGTCGCTTTGAAGTTCAATTAACTCCAGCTGAAGGCGATGGGGCACACTGCTGACATCGGTGGTGAAAGGACTGGCAAAGATGGCAAAGCCAGAGTGCTGTGCTCTAATGTCAGAGAAGCGCCGATCAAACTCACTCATTAACCGGATCAGTTTGGTAGCCAACCTGGCACATGAAAAAACACCGGGAACTGAGGCCGAGATGTTCTGACAAACAGAAAAGTGGGCAAGATTGTCCTGTTCCACTCGGCACTTCCATAGGTCAAGTTTCCGCTGGAAACATGTGATCATGTCGGACATCTGCGTGATGACTTGTTTGCGTCCCTGCAGCTTCTGATTCAGTTGTGCGAGATGCTCCGTTATGTCACAGGATAGCAAAATCACACAGCCAGTTTGGATCTGACAGTTCAGACAAGGGTTTTCCTTTACTCTGCATGAAAACAGCAATGTGTTCCCTAAGCTCAAAAAACTCGTTTGAGGATTTTGCTCCTACTCAGCCACCACACTTCTGTATGGTAGGGCAGGTCTGTGCTCCGAGTCCATCTCCTGCAAGAATAGCTGGAACTGGCGGTGATTCAGGCCACGCGCCCGAATGAAGTTTACCGTTTTCATTACTGTGGTCATTATGTTATCCATCCCCAGCACCTTTCCACACAAAGCTTCTTGATGTATAATACAATGATAAGCTATCAGAGGCGTGTGACAGTTCAAGTTTTTCATTTTCTCCTTCATTAATCCAACCAAGCCCGTTTTTCCTCCACACATTGCCGGTGCACCATCTGTAGTTAATCCCACCAACTTTTCCCTGGGCAATCCAGTTTTACTGACTGACTTCTCCACCGCTTCATAAATATCCTGTCCCGTTGTGGTCCCATGCATGGCAGCTCCATCCAAGAGCTCCTCGGTGACAGAGAGGTCCGACTTCACGCCTCTAATAGAAATGGATAGCTGTGCAGTGTCCGTGTTGTCTGTGCTTTCATCAACAGCGAATGAAAAAGCTGTGGAACTGTGACTCTTCGGCCAGCTGTGTTGACAGGTTTCCTGCTAGCTCCTTGACTCGGTCCGCGATGGTGTTTCTTGACAAACTGACATTTTTAAAAGTCTGTATCTGGTCAGGGCACACCTGCTCACACACCTGCTCACACACCTTCAGCATGCACTGCTTCAAAAAGGCACCCTCTGAAAAAGACTTGGAAGCGCGGGCGATTTCTTCAGCCACAATAAAGCTAGCTTTCACTGCCGAATCGTTTTTGGTGGTGGCTTTTGTGAACACATTCTGTTGCGATCGCAGTTTGCCTTTTAATTCTTTGGCAATTTGTTGTTTTTCTTGAAGGCTAAATTTAGCATACTTGGCTCTGTGTTTGGTGTCAAAATGCCGACGTAGATTGTACTCTTTGACGACCGACACCGCCTCATAACACACTAGACATACCGGTTTTTCTCCTTGAAGCACAAACATATATTCGCCTTCCCATCTTTCATGAAACAGCCTTCCATCTGCATCAATCTTTCGCTTCCTTGACATTTTGGGATCATTTGTGGATATTTCTCAATCTGCTCAATCTCACTTGTCGCATTAATTAAACACTGATGTGGACACTGTGATCTAGTGGCGGGATGCCGTCACTTCGCGGGTAACATAATCGCCATGCATTGTGGGAAATGTAGTTTATGATCAATGCACGATTTAAAGCAACATAGACCTATTTTAAGACAACCTTTTTTTAAAGACCAATGAGGCACTCGCGGGCCACATAAAATGACGTGGCGGGCCACATCTGGCCCGCAGGCCTTGAGTTTGACACGTGTTTTAACTCAACGGTAGAAACGGGGTTAATAACCGCACTACTACTAACAGTTAACCACAGACTGGATATAAAACTACAGACTGGATATAAAACCACAGACTGGATATAAAACTACAGACTGGATATAAAACCACAGACTGGATATAAAACTACAGGCTGGATATAAAACCACAGACTGAATATAAAACTACAGACTGGATATAAAACCACAGACTGGATATAAAACCACAGACTGGATATAAAACTACAGACTGGATATAAAACCACAGACTGGATATAAAACCACATACTGGATATAAAACTACAGACTGGATATAAAACCACAGACTGGATATAAAACTACAGACTGGATATAAAACTACAGACTGGATATAAAACCACAGACTGGATATAAAACCACAGACTGGATATAAAATCACAGACTGGATATAAAGCTACAGACTGTATATAAAACTACAAACTGGATATAAACTACAGACTGGATATAAAAGTGTTCGTAGCTTCAGGTCTGTAAAATGGTTCTGATCCAGAAGTGTCTTCAGCTGCAATACCAGCGAGTGCCACTAGAGGTCGGCTCCAAAAAGCCTCCGGCTCCATAGACTCCCATTCAACTTCTCTCATCAAATCCAAAGTGAATAAAATGTGTCCATCAGTTATCTCGGTGTTGTTAGCTAAAGTCACTCCTTCTTATTAGTTTTCTGGAGGTCCATCTGAAAATAATCCCTCATTCATTAGAAAAGAAGATTCAAGAAGACCTGTTTTTGGGGGCGTGTCTGTTTGATTGACAGGCCTGTGGTGCAGTCAGGTTACAGCTATCGGTGGGCGGGACGTAGTATCATCAGGTTTCTGATCAGATTGGTCAGATCCACCGCTGGCTCCTCCCCCAGCTCGTCCAAATATGGTCACTTCCTGCTCCAAACCGCTCCGAACTCGCAAAGATGGTGATGGACAGAATCTGAACTGGAGGATTCATAACGTTCACAAACCAACGATGACATCACTGATGGTTGATGACATCACTGATGGTTGATGGTTGCAGATTACACAGTCAGTGACAGTCATATCCTTAAACAGGTGAAATGTGGGGCCTCACTCATGACTGCCTTATTATTCTTAAACCTTTCAGAAAAATTAAGATAAAAACAAATAAACCCAACATTTAATCAGGAAGTCTGCGTGCAGAGCCATAATTTGTTCTTATGGCAATCTGTGTGAGTCAGCACTTTATATAAATCTGATGTGTGTTCCAAAATGGTGATAAGAAAGTTGACATGAGCACCATGTCGGTGTTGAAGTGAGCACAGAATTGGCCTCGCATTAAAATGGGCATGAAACCAAGCTCCAAACCTGGGTCACAGCTGACAGAAGCTTCCTGGCACTGCTTATGTTTTATTTTTATTGCGTCTTCAAAGAAAAATTAACATGCTGTTCTTTAAAAATCAGATTACAACAGATAAACACCAAATAATGCACAACAGTTTACCAGCAGAAATCATTCATAACTTCTACTAAACAACACTAACACACATCTGTTAACATGGTGGCTTCTCTCGGCGCAAAGACACCAAAACCAGCTCCAGTATGGTCCAAAAGGTGTTTATTTCACCAACAAACAATATCTCAAAGACGGTGTGCTCTCCTGCCGAACATCCGAGCGCACGTCCGTTCTGCAGCCAGCCTGCTGCTCAGCGTCTCCGGGAGCGAGAGACGTCCGGTGTCCTGCTATTGGGTTTTATGGGGAGAGAGAGAGACAATCAGTGATTCCCTGCAGCTTTGCTAGTGAAGCTTCTTCCAGGCACCGTTACCTGAACCACTCCCCCAATCAGTCCCTCCTGCAGCTGAGCCAAACCACACCCCCCCACCACACCCCACAGACACACACTTTATAGTTGTTACCCCTGTAGCATATCAAAATAATATATTATCTGCCTCAACGGGGAGTAGATCTACTTTGCCTTTTATCAGCTACATGTACGTGGCTGGTAAACTCCAGACCATAATAATCCTGCACAGGATAGTGAGCATGTACCATGCTGAATGAGTCTCAGAGCTTTTCAGCCCTCCCTGCAGGTGAGTTGCTCTTCCTGCAGTGAGTGAGTGGTGACAAGATGCTTCTCTGTGCGCTGCCACCTCGCTAGCATCTACCAATAGCCTGAGAGGCTTTTAATGAACATCAGTAAATATTAGTATCTACTGACAGCCCGTCAGGGGATTAAGGAACATCTTGAAATAACCTGGGTCACACTCTCCCCCTCTGAAAGCGCATGAGTCTCTGCATGAACATTTGGTTCATGACCACCGCATGTTAGTTCTCAACCTGCAGGAAACACAAACAAAGCATTTATTATCAAGGTTGTTCACACACACTGAACTGTTCTGTTCTTATATCATAAAGAACCAAACCTTCACAGAACATCACTGCTGCTAATGTTATGTACAATAAATCACTGAAATTATGGAAAAAAAGTTAGTTTTAGTTTTTGAAAGCTCAGCCAGTGAAAATATTCAAAATCCGAGCAAAAGAGTTGCGTTACGTTGGATACCAATCATCTGATAAATCACTTATGTCACCTCTTTGTCTGACACACACGCACGCAGCACCTTCACAGCTTCTCAACTATATCAGAACCCATGTTATGTATAGAAGCAGCCATCTTAATGACCTTCTTCATGTCAATGATTAACTGTTACTACAGCAACATGAACCAGCCACTGACTGTAATGCATCAAACAGCGAAGTCAAAGCAGGCTTTTACAAATTCTTATTTAATAATTATACCTACACTGTTGTTGAGGACAGGCTGACGGTGTGGGGGATGTGTTTTAATATGCCAATAATTACCAGACTGTGGCATTCATCTTCCTACCACAGGTGGGTTCTCCCAGCATGAACGACAATAGTCAGATGAATTCTCATCTCCAAGGTGTTTATTCCACCACAAACATACACTACATACATACACACTTTCTGTGTCCTTTGTCTGTCTCACAGCCACCCTGTTACTCCGTGTCCTCTCTCGTGTCCGGTGTCCTCTACTCCCTTTTATCAAGACAGAGGGGACAATCAGGGATCAGTTTCAGCTGAGGCCAATGAAACCTCTCAGGCACTGTTCCCTGAACCACTCCCCCAATCAGCCCCTCCTGCAGCTGAGACAAACCACGCCCCGCCACCACACAGACCTTACAAGAACTTCTTACCAGGTCATTTGAATATATACAAGCAGCATCACCTATTGTTTTAACAACACTCTGTAAACCTTTGGGAACTGAGGAGACCAATTTCTGGAGTTTTGAAAGTGAATTGTTGTCTCATTATTAAGTAACTAATGCCATGTGCACTAATGCATCCCTGTACCATCACAGATGCTGGCTTTAGAACTGAGCTGATAACAAGCTGGATGGTCCCTCTCCTCTTTAGCCTGAAGGATGCAGCGTCCATGATTTCCAAACAGAATCTCAGATTGTGATCCATCAGACCTCAGGACAGTTGTCCACTTCACCTCAGTCCATCTTCAATGATCTCGGTCCAGAGAAGGCGGCGGTGTTTCTGGATCATGTTTCTATCTGGTTTCTTCTTTGGAGAGTTTTAACCTGCATTTGTGGACGCAGCGATGAACTGTGTTCACAGACGATGGTTTTCACAAGTGTTTTATGTGACTGCTTTGTGCTACAGAATGGATCAGTGGGGATGCATCCAGCTCATGGAGCCGGTGGAGATGGATTACTGAATTGTAAATTATTTGGAATTATAGAAACCACTATCTACGTTGACCGTAATAAATACTTGACTTTATAGAAATGTAACATAGGTGATGGAGGTTATGTCCTCATTACTTCCCTTGGAAACTTCCAGACCAGACTCTGTGGTCGAGGGCACAGCTGGAGGTCTGTAGGCTTGGGGACATGCTTTCATTCAGCTGGTGGGAAGCTTCTCTACACTCCAGAGAGAGTTTGTCTAGTCCCAAAGGTCTGCAGTACGCTGCACAGGGTGGCCATGTAATGTGGCATGATGCTTCCAGATCTGATGCCCCCTGTGGAGGGAGTTCCTGAGGATCAAGTGGATGAACCACTTGGAGATGGCATCATCATTTGAAGTAGATTAGCATGTGGGTTTGTGTACCGGTGGGCTTGTAAACCCCTTTGAGGCCGTGAACGGTGATAGTGGGCAGTGATCTGCTGTTGATTTGGCAGAGAGAAAATGCAGTTTGTGATGAAGATGCATTCACTGACATAAGAGTAAAAAAAAAAAAAGGCACCAAGCATTTACACCAAAGATCTCCAACTAAGGCTGCACCATTAATGGTAGTAAAATCGAGATGTCAATTCCTGCCTCTGAGATCTAGATTTTAAATGACAACAATTCTGCTGCATTTTCATTCAGGACATCAGCTACATCAAAACAAGCGCTCCTGCTCTTCAAAATACGACCGTGTGGTGCAGAGCAGCGGGTACCGACTGTGTCAAGATGTGGCAGGGTAGGACCCAATAGCAGACACAGGACCGAGATCAGGTACAGAACAGCCTTTATTTTCTAGTGGATGAGTCAGAGGCAGTAGGTGTACGCGTCCCCGCACTCCACACTGGGTTGGGTGGGTTCGGACCGACACCGGACAGCAGGCAGGATCGACTGTGTGGAACCCGTGGACCGCCGCAGGGCATCAGGTCAGTTCAAGGAAAGACGACGGGACCGGTCAGGCAGATTGCAGACCTGATGACAGGTTGCAGGTGAGTAGACGTAACGAACCGACAAAGCTGGACTGCAGGAACAGCTTTGGTCCAGGTTGGTGATCAACTTGATTGCCAGCAGCTCTGCACCAATCAGGGGTGTGGCCATGGGAGGTGTCCGGAGGCAGGAAGTGGAGAGACAAAGACCAAAACACAAAGCACATGGCACACCACAACAAACAGGGGGATGACAGCACACATGAGGAGAGGAGATCGGGGGAAACAAAGGTCAAAACACAACGGGTCAGACAGCGATCCTGACAGGCTGCACATAGCAGACAGACAGACACTCTTTAATAAGAGACAAGACACTGAAGCTGATTGTTTTTTTAATGTTTCAGTTGATATGTAGGTATCAGGACAGATATGAGGACAGATATGCAGAACTGCTCACAGCTGCAGGAAAACTAGAAAACTAACATTTTCATTTTGTCTAAATAAATAAATAGTTCTTGGCAGCTGATTTGAAGGTTTAAGAGTTTAATCACAGCTTCTAATTTTAAGGTGGATTGTTGAAAAATCAGTCCCTCCAGGACTGCAATGAAATTCCCCCCATTTTTCTGCAAAAAATGTCGTCAGCTGAAGCTGTGCTGAAAGAATTATGACGCAAAGTCTTGTCAAACAAAACTTACTTTATTAACACAAATAACTCCTCATTTACAATCAGTACTTTTCTCCTGCTCTGTGCAGTAGAGGAAACCAGAACAAGCAGAAAGCAGAAAAACAGGAAGTGACGGGGTTTGTGGGAAATGTGTTCTTCACATTAAAATGATGATTAAATGTTTGTGATCAGAGGAAGTGATTCCATATTACTGGATGTTAAATGAGTTTTCTCCACACGTCCAGTTGTCAGAGACGTCTCTTTGTTTGTTTCATCCAGCAGGTCTATGTGTTGAATGAACATGAATTAAACAGCATCTAAAGCTCTTATTTTGACAGCTGATGTAGTCCTTGTTTCTAGATTCCAGTCACAGATGGTCTGTTCTGGAAACATATGTAGCTATTAGGACCTTTCAGGACCTTTTAGGAGCGTTTAGGAAGTTTTAGGAGCTTTTAGCAGCTTTTAGGAACTTTTAGGAGCTTTTATCTCCACGGTTCAATAAATAAATAAAAACAGATTTGAATTTAAATATTTCTGTGATGTGCAACAGGATTATTATCACAGGAAGTTATTACAGATTTATTCCTTTATCAAGTAGTGATTAAAAAAAATAAATAAAAAAAAAAAAAAAAAATCACTTTTTTTTGCTCCATTTGCAATTTTTTCTAATTGACACAATTTTATTGCAAAAAAATCATTTCAAACTCCACAAATTACGGCAACATTTTTGAGAAAATCCGTCGCCAAATCAAACATTTACAATCTCAACAATCATAAACAACCTCAGTAAAATCCTGGCGGACTGTGAAGCAAGTTAAACTCTGAATAGAGATTCTACCAGGCCTGTGAACACGCATGTTTACACGTGTCCACTGTGTGACTCATAACAGATGAGCCACACGGTTTCAGCGCAGGACGTTTCCATGACGACAGAGGAGAACCCATAGTACTGCTAAATGAACACATCGCCGTGCAGATCTACACACAGTTTCATAATCTGAAGAGAAGAGCTATTTAAGACATTGCAGGGTCACAGCGGAGATATTTACAAGCTATCACTGAGTGTATTTATACTGCAGCCCTTCACATGAATGGGATGAAAATATGTCCGCTTGACAAATGGCTCCCCCTCTATGTTTATCCTCTTCTGTTTGGGGCTCTGCGCTCTCCTTGTGTCTTTTCTAATCCTGGGGAAGGACATACTGCCACTGTTCACATCCATTTATAAAATGTTCTCTTTAATGTATTGGAAACCTTTTAGAGGTATTTTGTTGCTGTAAGAAATAACAATTAGAAGGAAGCAAGAGTATTATTTCTATTTCTTTTATGTAAATTGAATTCTGACATGTTTGTATTGTAATTGCACCAGTACATGTAAGACATGTGAGTGGATAAGGTGAGATGTTTACCTGTTGGAGGTGATACGTGGCAATTAGCAGGTTGCTGAAGGGGTTAGCGTTCATCCTCTGAGGACCTGACAAGTTTGTGTCATGTCAAAGAAATCCAACCAGTAGATGTTGTAAACTTTCCCATCAACCCAAACATGTACTCATGGTGCTGTAGAGACCATGACAGTTGCTAGGAACCATCCTAGGTCATCAACCAGGTCATCATTGTAAATGAGAATTGGTTCTCAATTGATTTTACCTGGTTAAATAAAGGTCATATAAAGGTCATATATCCTGTGGGGACCCTGAATGTCTTTGCATAATGCATTATGCAGATTACAGATTATGGACTATGGTGGACTGACTGCAAGGAACCTTACTAGCATGACTTAGACACCTTTCTAAAGTTGTCTGTCATAATGAGTATGACGGCACGCCTCTCTTTTAAATGTGGCCAAAGTTAACAGACCCAAATACTGGAGGAGAACCAAGAGAAGCTGGTCTTATGTATAAGAAATATAGACCTGAGAGCAGCGTTGATACGACAGGACTGAGACGAGAGGCCTTTTCAGACCAAACAGTTCTCAGGACGTTCTTGAGAGGAACTTCCCCCCAGAGAGTTTCCTCCAGAACTAAACTGGTTCTGAGAACTTTTTCTCTTTGTATTCTCACCACCAACAGGAACTGTGGAACGACGCTCCGCCACTTATCTGTCTAATGGAGGAAATACAGTTTTCAGTTTACTTGATCTGGTTGAAAGTCATGAACATATTTGATCTGTTTGAAGATCCAAAGTGTTTCATTCAATAAAAACAAATGGAGCAGTTTAAATTTCTCATAATTACATTTAAGATGTATGAACTGATTCACCTGAAGCCTCGTTATGATCCGCTATCATTTGTGTTGTCAGTTACTGCATTACGGGTCAATAGAAACGCAACGCTTCCTGTATCTTTCAAATTAAAAGCCCTACAGCCTTTTAGAAGAAAGAATCCCCTCATAAAATGGCTTTTATTGTGAAACATTTCCAGGAAGGTGTTGCGCCTGAAGTCGGTGGATCAAACTTTAGATGAAACCTCCAGAAGAACCTGCAGCTCGTCAGCGGAGACACTTCTGATATTTCTCTTGTTGAATCCAAGTCACGCTGGATTTCCTTCCTGGACTTTGTTGTCGCTCCATTTCTCAGTATTGTTTCCTCCAGTTGGAACTTTCTTCTGCTCTTTTAAAAGGCTTCATCGGTAGCTGTAGTTTACTGTCAGCTTCCTGTGTTTTAAACCCAGCGGTTGTCTGTGCTGCTGTGTGTCACCACAGTTCCCATGGTAACGGGGAGAGTACCCAGGCAGAGGGAGGAGCTAAAGAAGTCCCACAAAACAGAGTGATAAGAACTTAAGAGGTTCTAAGTTCCCCCGGTGAGGACACAGAAAGAGTGGAACTCCCTCCCACCGTTATTAGAACTGTGAAGTAGTTCCTGCGGTCTGAAAACGACTGACTGACTGAGACATGGTCCCGTTATTTGTTTGATGATAGTCATTATTGTGATTTTCATACATTGTGAACTTCAGAGAATCTCCTGCCTTCACGTCAGCACACGTTCCCTCCAGATCTCACCTGATCTCTGGAGCTCCGATGAGATAAACTGCATGATAGCGCGCTCCATTTGAAGCTCTGACAGTCAGCATTCAGTAAACAGGAAGACGTTTATTTGAAACAGTTGAGAAGGTAAAGGAAGAAACTACGTCAGGATTTATGCAGTTAGTTTTAATATGATAGGATGCTTTGGGGTTCCGATCTCGAACAGCTGACCAAACAGAGTTGATAAATTCATCCTGACTTTTATTTTTACCCATGCCAGGATCTGCTGGCTGAAATAGACTGGCTATTTTTGCCATGCACAGTTGAGTAGTACATAAACATTCCCGTCCAGATATATGTCAAAACAAACTGTCCATACTTGTCTTTGACTTCAGCTTCTCTGCAATGGCATCAGTGATGGATCAATAATATTTCTAATAATTTCTCCAAATGTCTGAGGCTTCACCATAAAGTTCTAGGAGTGTTTTCAGTGGGAAATCTTTTTTTCGTGGATACTGTTGCCTAAAAACACTTTTTAAAAATATTCCCACAAAACAATGTAAACGTGTGATTTGACACCTTTCTGAAAACATTAAAAGAAACTTGCAATTTAAAGTATTTCTATAATTTGAACATGGTTATCACAAAACATTTTTGGAATCGTTAGAGAAAGTTATTCTACCATTAAGGAGAACATACTGGGAACAACAACAACAACAACAAGTCTTTACTCCACAAGCAGTCGTCTGATACTTCAGTATCAGCGTTATAGCCAAAGACATGTTTGAGCTTGTTTAGAAGAAGTGTCACCTTTACATTGTTTGTACAACACAGAGCAATGATTACTATGTTTTAATAAAAATATATATTCTTACATAAAAATAAATATCCATTGACCTCTGATTTCCAGTGTTGGTATGGCTGCACTTCATAGATAGTTGTTAAGTTATTAGTTTCCTTTTGAGGAATAGATCTGCAGTCAGTTTGGATTATTGCTGTTAGAAATAGATTCCAATGGAGAGCTGTTCTTCTGACAAGCTGCAGCACGGCGTTCATTAATCAAACTTATTGAATGAACAGCAATACGAGGGCAGATCAATAAGCTCTGGGACTACAGCTCGTCCACGGAGCGGCAGGAAGATAAAACCCTGATGAGTAACTGCTACAAATCCCATCTCTTGATCTTCATCAGTTCCTGAGGGACACGTGTGTGTGAGCAGCGTTCTGAGTGCGTCAGTGATGTTTTACGTGAAGACAGATGTTCAGACTCTTCCTGTGTCTTCATTACAGATCACACTGCTCACACGCTGCACTCCACAAACACACTGATTCTTCTGTCCAGCAGCAGCAGTGGAAAAGAAACACGTTGTGTTCAGGAACAGCTGCAGCTTCCTCACACGCTTTTAATCTGAAAATCCTTTACGTTGGTGGCCCCGCCCCTTCCTCTATGGAGCCAAGATGGCGACCGTTTAGGGGGGAAAGAACAACATCTGGAACACAAGTACAACATCTGGAACACAAGAACAACATCTGGAACACAAGTACAACATCTGGACGACAAGTAGAACATCTGGAACACATCTAGAACATCTGGAACACAAGTACAACATCTGGAAAACAAGAATAACATCAGGAACGCAAGAACAACATCTGGAACACAAGAACAACATCTGGAACACAAAAACAACATCTGGAACACAAGTACAACATCTGGAAAACAAGAATAACATCTGGAACGCAAGAACAACATCTGGAACACAAGAACAACATCTGGAACACAAGTACAACATCTGGAACACAAAAACAACATCTGGAACACAAGTACAACATCTGGAACACAAAAACAACATCTGGAACACAAGTACAACATCTGGAAAACAAGAATAACATCAGGAACGCAAGAACAACATCTGGAACACAAGAACAACATCTGGAACACAAGTACAACATCTGGACTTGTGATTTAAATAAAGCTGATCATCTGTCTGCTATTTCGGGTGAATTCTGTAAAGTGAACAGCATCAGAGAAGGTCTTCAGTCTCAGGATCCATCTCATGACATCAGAGAGCAGTCAGAACATTTCTTGCAGAGTCGGTCCTCATATAACAGAACCAGAGTCACTCCTCATATAACAGAACCACAGTTGCTCCTCATGTAACAGAACCAGAGTTGGTCCTCATATAACAGAACCACAGTCACTCCTCATATAACAGAACCAGAGTCACTCCTCATATAACAGAACCACAGTCACTCCTCATATAACAGAACCAGAGTCACTCCTCATATAACAGAACCACAGTTGCTCCTCATGTAACAGAACCAGAGTCGGTCCTCATGTATCAGAACCAGAGTCGGTCCTCATATAACAGAACCAGAGTCACTCCTCATATAACAGAACCAGAGTCGGTCATCATATAACAGAACCAGAGTCGGTCCTCATGTAACAGAACCAGAGTCGGTCCTCATGTAACAGAACCACAGTTGCTCCTCATGTAACAGAACCAGAGTCGGTCCTCATGTAACAGAACCAGAGTCACTCCTCATATAACAGAACCAGAGTCGGTCCTCATGTAACAGAACCAGAGTCGGTCCTCATGTAACAGAACCAGAGTCGGTCCTCATGTAACAGAACCACAGTCACTCCTCATATAACAGAACCAGAGTCACTCCTCATATAACAGAACCACAGTTGCTCCTCATGTAACAGAACCAGAGTCGGTCCTCATGTAACAGAACCAGAGTCACTCCTCATATAACAGAACCAGAGTCGGTCCTCATATAACAGAACCAGAGTCGGTCCTCATATAACAGAACCAGAGTCGGTCATCATATAACAGAACCAGAGTCACTCCTCATGTAACAGAACCAGAGTCACTCCTCATATAACAGAACCAGACTCAGTCCTCATATAACAGAACCAGAGTCGGTCCTCATATAACAGAACCAGAGTCGGTCCTCATATAACAGAACCAGAGTCGGTCCTCATATAACAGAACCAGAGTCGGTCATCATATAACAGAACCAGAGTCACTCCTCATGTAACAGAACCAGAGTCACTCCTCATATAACAGAACCAGACTCAGTCCTCATATAACAGAACCAGAGTCGGTCCTCATATAACAGAACCAGAGTCGGTCCTCATATAACAGAACCAGAGTCGGTCATCATATAACAGAACCAGAGTCACTCCTCATGTAACAGAACCAGAGTCACTCCTCATATAACAGAACCAGACTCAGTCCTCATATAACAGAACCAGAGTCGGTCCTCATATAACAGAACCAGAGTCGGTCCTCATATAACAGAACCAGAGTTGTTCCCATCACAAAGATGCTGCTGTTCTGCTCTTCATGGCTTGAAATGTGAAAAGCAGTCGACACTGACAGCAGTTGCTTTCTGTCAGCCATCACAGAGGAAACGCCTGCTGAGACATGCAGACCTTCGCATTCAGACGCCAGTGTGATGGATTCCTGAGTTACGTGTGTTTTGAACTACTTTGTGTTCTTCTGCTCCTCCAGGATCCGACCCATCCCAGTGCACCCGGGTCAGAGCCAGCAGTACGTTATAAAGCCCAAATACTACCACGCACAATCCACACACACACAGACGCATGTCCAACCGGAGAGGCCCATCCCCCTGACGGTGGGACACGCCCCCCTCCACGGTGAGTCCTGTCACTTTCAGCTCAGTCTGGGACTGATGATGTTACAGAAACTTGTCTGTACTTGTTCAACATAATCCATCATAATGTTCACGATAAATGTTTGTATTATTGCCAGGACTGCTGCCGGTTAGATGGATTGATCTTTAATTCAGTCCACATTACTGTGCAGCGTTCTTATAACTTTGATGATTACAAAAGCCAGTTCAGTTCTCCTTTTGAATGTTAGCGTACATTATATTCGGTTTTAGTTTAATTGTAAATAGATCATCAGTGAAATTCACACTGGTCCAAGAAAAAGCTCCTTTTTCTCAAAACAAGAAGTCATAGTGACTCGAGACAGATTTATCTTCCCTTTTATGTCAAGCACTGAAGGTCATATGATTATAAATTGTTATCAGTTAGTTTTTTTCTACCTCAAAAAGTGTACTTTTAAAAAGTCACTCCACAATAAATATTTGTCCACAATCAACTACAAGGCTGCTGAACCAGAAATCATATCTCCATGTACAACCTTGTTTCAAGTTGGGTCGCTGTGTAAAATGTAAATAAAAACAGAAGACCAAAGACATCATATCAAATGTTGAAACAGGGAATTTTATTGTTTTGTAAAAAAATACATGGTTTCCAGCCTTGTCCCTTGTGTTCAGAGATTTCTCCAGATTCTCTGAATCTTTTAATGATATTATGAACCGTAGACGATGAAATCCACTAATTCTTTGTAGTTTTACGTTGAGGAACATTATTCTTAGATTGTTGAACTATTTTCCAACACAGTCCTT
This sequence comes from Embiotoca jacksoni, assembly GCF_022577435.1. Taxonomy (NCBI): domain Eukaryota; kingdom Metazoa; phylum Chordata; class Actinopteri; family Embiotocidae; genus Embiotoca; species Embiotoca jacksoni. Next base: position 392,763 of record NW_027185450.1, on the reverse strand, counting down.
CAGAGTGGTGAACCTCTCCCCATCTTCACTGCTGAGAGACTCTGCCTCTCTGAAATCATCTTTTTATACCCAATCATGTTACTGATCTGTTGCCATGGGAACCTAATTAGCTGTTTTGTTGTTAGCGTTACACAGCTTTTTCAGTCTTTAGTTGCTCCTGTCACAACGTTTTTGGAGACGTGTTGCTGCCATCAAATTAAAAATGAGCAAATATTTCATTTACATTTTATGCAACAGGGTTTTGTTAATTATCTGTTTTCCAAATCAAACTTTGTTTACAGTGATACAAACTGGGAAAAGAGAAATATATTCTGAGGAAGAATTCATTTTAAAATCACGGCAAAAGTTTCGGCTCTAATTTATCCGCATATGCACGCACAAACGTCCTCACATTTTCCCCGACACTGAGGATGTGTGAAGGATGTGGGGAGAACGAGGAGAGGATGTGGAGCTTGCACTCGGGTAGTAAAAGGATTTGTTCAAATTGCAGCTCCAGCAGTAATAACATAAAGACTTAAACACAGCCATCCAAGATGAATTATTAGTCTCATTTTCTGAGGGCGATGTCACACAAAGGCGGAGAGAAAGAGAGTTCAGAGATGGAAGAGAATAAGTGTGTCTTTCAGGGAGAAACAACAGGTGTGTTTATGGATAATGAATGGAGGGAGGCTGTCTGGAGCCTAATACCTGTTCTCTACCCTCATTTACCTCCCCGGCCTCACTCCTGATGTCCCATTCACTGTTTAAAGTGAGCCTGCTGTTCAATGGCTGCTGAAGCCCGAGGAGGACAAGCCCTGAATATGTGATAGAGATGAGGTAGAGCTGAGGTAGCCCCAGAGCTCCAGAGCTCCAGAATCTGAACTGACCCAGACCCAGTTTAGTGGAACCTGGCCTGGGATGTTCTGAGGGTTCTTCTGAACCGGTGCTCCTCTCCACTGAACATGGGTCCGTCCTCATCATGGCTTCATGTCCCATCAGGAGCGTTTACTCTGCTTGCTTCCTGATTTCCTGTTTCATGGATTTTTGTTTTTCTAACAGGTAAACGTTGTTAAACAGTTTGTGTTTAATGTTAATTTGGACTGCGAACCAGAACCCGGTTTAACCCCATGAATATATGGGTCAGCCTGGTTAGCTCTGTACAGTCCATCAGAACCGCCGTGAACTGGACTCCACAACGGAGTGGTACCATCAGCATGACGAGAAAACCATGTCTCCATCTCTACCTCATCTCTCCCTCATCTCTCCCTCATCTCTACCTCATCTCTACCTCATCTCTCCCTCATCTCCACTTCATCTCTACCTCATCTCCACTTCATCTCTACCTCATCTCCACTTCATCTCTACCTCATCTCTCCCTCATCTCTACCTCATCTCCACTTCATCTCTACCTCATCTCTCCCTCATCTCTCCCGCATCTCCACTTCATCTCTACCTCATCTCTACCTCATCTCCACTTCATCTCTACCTCATCTCTACCTCATCTCCACTTCATCTCTACCTCATCTCTACCTCATCTCCACTTCATCTCTACCTCATCTCTACCTCATCTCCACTTCATCTCTACCTCATCTCTACCTCATCTCCACTTCATCTCTCCCTCATCTCTCCCTCATCTCTACCTCATCTCTACCTCATCTCCACTTCATCTCTACCTCATCTCTACCTCATCTCCACTTCATCTCTACCTCATCTCTACCTCATCTCCACTTCATCTCTACCTCATCTCTCCCGCATCTCCACTTCATCTCTACCTCATCTCTACCTCATCTCCACTTCATCTCTCCCTCATCTCTCCCTCATCTCTACCTCATCTCCACTTCATCTCTACCTCATCTCTCCCTCATCTCTCCCTTATCTCTCCCTCATAGCTCCCTTATCTCTACCTCATCTCTACCTCATCTCTACTTCATCTTTATCTCATCTCTACTTCATCTCTCCTTCATCTCTCCCTCATTTCTCCCTCATAGTTCCCTCATCTCTCCCTCATCTCTCCCTCATCTCTACTCCATCTCTCCCTCATCTCTCCCTCATCTCTCCCTCAACTGTCCCTCATCTCTCCCTCATCTCTACTTCATCTCTCCCTCATCTCTCCCTCATCTCTCCCTCATCTCTACTTCATCTCTCCCTCATCTCTCCCTCATCTCTCCCTCATCTCTACCTCATCTCTACCTCATCTTTCCCTCATCTCTATGTATGCACAGTTGGTCGAGAGATTACATGTGCCAGGTACCTTGAGACAGATTAGATGCAGTCATGTTTCTTCCTGTCAGTCAGTACTAAGGGCACAGGATATTTGGAGAACTTTTTCTTTATTTGAGGCACTAACATCCCTGAGCAGTTCCTCCCCTATTTAGTTTATTCCTGCTCACATGTCAGAGGCACCACTGGATGTAGGATCAGTGAAAAGGAGTTTTCAAACACTGAAACTTACTTTGAGTCCTTTTCTTCTCTGGTTTTGACTGCAGCGCCACCAGCTGACTGTAACAAATTGACAATACTAACCCCCCCCCCTCCCTCCTTCCCCCTGTCTTTGTGCCTCGCCGATGGCGGCAGCAGGAAACCACACAGGAAGGATCAAAGTGGTGTTCACACCCACCATCTGCAAACTGACCTGCATGGGAGGACGATGTCACAACAACTGTGAGCTGGGAAACACAACCACCATCATCAGTGAGAATGGACACGCTACCGACACGCTAACAGCACCCAACTTCAGAGTGGGTGAGTTCTACACACACAGATACACACACACACACACACACACACACACACACACACACACACACACACACACACACACACACACACACACACACACACACACACACACACACATATACACACACACAGATACACACACAGATACACACACATACACACATATTAGTACACATATACATACACACACTATTAGTACACATACACACACACACACACACACACACACACACACACACACACACACACACACAGATACACACAGATATACACACACACAGATGCACACACAGATACACACACATGTCACACATACACACATATTAGTACACATATACATACACAAATAGAAACACATATACACACACATACACACACACAGATACACACACACACAGATACACACCCACATACACACATATTCATACAAATTCACACAGATACACACATATACACACACATGTACACACACAGATACATACATACACACACACAAATAGAAACACATAAACACACACACACACACACACACATATACACACACACAGATACACATGCAGATACACACACATACACACACAGTTACACACATACACGCACATATACACACATACACGCACATACACACACACACACACACACACACACACACACACACACACACACACACACACACACACACATACGTACACACGCAGTTACACACACATATACACACTTATACACACAGATACACACACAGATATACATATACACACATACACGCACATACACACAGACACACATGCAGATACACACACATACACACACAGTTACACACACATATACACACATATACACACACACACATACAGACTCAGATACACACACATACAAACACATAAACACATGGATACACAGATGCACATACAAATATACACATATACACACTCAGATACACATACATACAGGTACACAGATACACACACATGTACACATATATATACACAGATACAAATACATATACACACACGTATACACACACACGGATACACACATACACACACAGATACACACATACACACACAGATACACACACATACACACACAGATACACACATACACACACAGATACACACAGATACACACATACACACACAGATACACACACATACACACACAGATACACACATACCGATACACACACACATTTGTGGACGCAGCGATGAACTGTGTTCACAGACGATGGTTTTCACAAGTGTTCCTGAGCCCATGCAGTGATTTCCACTCCAGAATAGTGTGTTTTTAATGCAGTGCTGCCTGAAGGCCCAAAGATCACCACCATCCAATATTGATTTCCAGCCTTGTCCCACTGGCTGTGGTGGCAACGCTAACAACTCTGTTAACTAAGGACAGCTGTAATAAAAGGGATTAATGTTAGTAAAAGTTAATAACGATAATATTGGGAGTTTGTGGATTATATCGTTAGCAATATGCAAACTTTGAGAATGCTATCGACTTTATAGTTGGTCAGCTGACAGTTGAAGTGAACTTCCTGCTGAGAGGAGACAGACTGTTGTGCTGTGATGTCTCTCTTTATATAAACTTATCTCGTGTTATTAGTGTAATTAGTATCTCATGGCCACGATTTAAATGTAGTTTTCTCTCCGGGGCTCCGTAACATCCTCAGCAACATGGTGAAGGATGATGAAGGACCTGCTGCTGCTTCTCAAACAGAGCCATGTCTAATGTTGATAGATATTTTATGTAATATGACATGTAATGATGATGTCGATTAATTTTATACAATCTAAATATGCACCAAGCTGGATTCTTGGCTGCCTTCAATAAAAACACCTGCTGACATTAGCTTCAAATGTTTTTTTTAAAGAAATTAGTTGGCAGGTATTTTTCCTCATTTTGCTTCGTTTATTCTTTCTTTAGTTTTTTGGTTTCCTCTCCTGCAGACAGACGTGACTGTAACAGCTCACATTTATTTATGCTGTCACTCGGCTCCATTAACACATGAAACCTGGAGCCGGTCGGCCTGAACCATTTTAACCCGATTGTGAGGGGTGAGAGGAGCCTCAGAGAGCCGCCACTACTGTTTTATTTGATATATAAATAAAGTAGTCAGTCCCACTTTCCTCCTTCTGGTGTGCAGGTGTGCGTGCAGGTGGTTTCATATATGTGATTATTTTTGGGCCGTACAGACTTTTCTGCTTTTTGCGGCTGTTTAACGAGGCTGTGGAAGTTGAGTTGGGTCACATGTTCAGTTATTATGTGACGTGTTTGGTCAAAACAAGAAACAACGACACTGATATTGTTCCGTCTTTGGGATAGTTTTCCCGGTGTAGCCGTGGCTACCTGGTGCTGCTGATTCTTTCCTCCTCAGAGCACGTTGCAGATTGTTCATGTTGCACCTGGATGTGTCGTACCTGTCCGGGCTCGTTTCACTCCTCCCACCTTCTTCTTCTACTTCCTTTACTTCCTCTGTTTTCTTGTCCCTGCCATGTGTGCAGATCCGAGGCGAGATGAAAGTTTGTTTGCAATCTGTACCGATCTC
>NW_027185450.1:332500-382500 GCF_022577435.1 Embiotoca jacksoni | reverse complement strand
ACCGATTCTGAAAGTCCGCTCACTTCATTCCCTAACCCAAACTACCCTCTGCCCGTGAGACTGCGACCTGCTGGTCCTCAATGATTTTGACTCCATGGCATTCCAGTGGACATCCTCTCAGACCGTGGCCCCAGTTCACCTCGCAGGTCTGGAAGGCATTCTGCCTTTCCTTCAGTTTCTACCCACAGTTTAATGGTCAGACGGAGCGGATGAATCAAGAGCTAGGGGCCATCCTCCGGTGCGTCACTACATCTAACCCTTCATCATGGAGCTCCCTACTCCTGTGGGTGGAGTACGCCCACAATAGACACACCTCCTCTTCCACCGGACTGTCACTTTTTGAAGCCTCCCTAGGCTACCAATCCCTCCTGTTTCCCTGTCAGGAAATTGTCACCTTGGTACATCGGCCCGTTCCCAGTGGTCGAAATCATCAACCCCATCCATCCATCATCTTCCGCTTATCCGGGGTCAGGTCGCGGTGGTGTTCTTTCGGTCATGACCCACAGCTGCTGACCATTGGCGAGGGTGTGAACGTAGAGCTGTAAACTGAGAGCTTCGCCTTCCGGCTCAGCTCCCTTTTCACCAACACGGTCCGGTGCAGCGCCTGTTGTACTGCTGTAGCTGCACCAATCCATCTGTCAATCTCCCACTCCACCCTCCATCTTCCATCCTCCATCCTCCATCCTCTCCTCACTGTGAACAAGACCCCGAGATACTTAAACTCCTTCGCTTGAGGCAGGAACTCCGTCCCCATCTAGAGGGAGCAATCCACCGGTTTCCGGCAGAGAACCATGGCCTCAGATTTGGAGGTGCTGACTTTCATCCCCACCAGTTCACACTCGGCTGCAAAACGCCCCAGTGCATGCTGGGAGTCCGAAGAGGCCAACAGGACCACATCATCTGCAAACAGCAGAGATGCGATCCGGAGACCCCCAAACCCAACGTGCTCCTCCCCGGCTGCTCCTAGATATCCTGTCCATGAAGGTCACAAACAGGATCGGTGACAAAGGACAGCCCTGGCGGAGGCCACGCCCACCAGAGGCCACGCCCACCGGAAACGTGTCTGACTTATTCAGAGAATATGAAAACAACTCCTACTGCGGTTGTACAGAGACCGGATGGCCCGTTGCAACGGGTCCGGCACCCCGAACTCCCGCAGCACCCCCCACAAAACCCCCGGGGGACCCGGTCAAACGCCTTCTCCAAGTCCACAAAGCACATGTAGACTGGATGGTTAAACTCCCAGGACCCTCCAGTAGTCCTGCGAGGGTAAAGATCTGGTCCATTGTTCCACGACCGGGACGGAATCTGCACTGATCCTCTTCAATCTAAGGTTCCACAATCGGTCGGAGTCATTTCCAGCAGCCTGATATAAGCTTTCCCCGGGAGGCTGAGTAGTGCGATACCCCGACAGTTGGAGCAACTCTCCGGTCCCCTTTTTTGAACATAGGAACCCCCCCTCGGTCTGCCGGTCCAATGGTACTGATCCCGACCTGCATGCTGCATTGAAGAGGCGTATCAGCCAAGACAGACCAGCAATGTCCAGGGCCTTCAGCATCTCAGAGCAGATCTCACCCCCCCTCCTCCAGCGCCTTGCCACAGAGGAGCTTTTTGACTACCTCAGAGACCTCTGCCAGGGATATGGGTGCGACCCCCCCCCCCCCCCCCCAGTCTTCAGACGCTGCCTCCTCTCCAGGGGGCATATTGGTCGGGTTTAGGAGTTCCTCTAAGCGCTCTTTCCACCGCCCAACAATGTCCCCCGTCCGAGTCAGCAGGTCCCCCCCCCCCCACCCCTCCCCGAACGGCTTGGCCGGGCCCCCAGCCTAGCCCGCCGCCCGGTCTGCATTGCACCTGGCTCCGATGCTTGTCCACAGGGTGGTGGGTCCACAGGGTGGCTGCTCCATGATGTTTCTTCGGGCTGAGCCCAACCGGGCCCCATGGGCGAAGGCCCGGCCACCAGGCGCTCGCCAGTGAGCCCCCCTCCTGGGTCTGGCTCCAGGAGGGGGCCCCGGTTTCCCTGACCCGGGCAAGGTGACCTCAGAACGGGGGCTGCTATTCATCGGGGATCATCAACCCTGTCACCGTCAAACTCAAGCTCCCCAGCTCCATGAGAACCCATCCTGTATTCCACGTCTCTCTTCTAAATCCTGTCACCACAAGTCCTCTTGGCAATCCTTTGTCGGTCCACGGGAAATCACACAGTTGACTCGGCCCACTGTCCTGCGTCGGTCCCCGGACATCACCAGGTATTCAGCCCCCTGCTCAGCATCGGTCCTTGGAGATCACCTTTATGTCTGCTTCCCACCGCCCGTACCCACGCTCCCCGGTTCGGAGCGCGGCGACGAGCCCTCCATCCAGCTTGGACTCGCCTGCCTCAGCCCTGGCGAGAATTACGGGGACCCTCTCTCCTGTGGGACTATATCTGTGCATATGAACATTCAGTTTTATTTTCCTCATGGAAAATAAAACTGAATGTTTTCAGGCTACCTGCTGTGTGTTTGTGTTATAACACCACCACATAACAAGGCCTCTCTTTAGGTCGCTCTGGGACTGAATGAACCATAGTAAAAGTTGACCGTTTGAAATAAAAACTAAACTGCAATTTATTCTAGCCAAAAACACAGACACACACACAGACACACACACACACACACACACACACACACACACACACACACACACACACACACACACAGAAGGAACAGCATTTAAGAACAATAACAAATTTAAGTGATAAACCCAGTACCAGTATCGTTCCCCACAGTCAGTCAAATTCAGTCTGTTGTCTTTCAGCCAAGTACCCAGATAGTGGAGGTCTGTAGGCTTTCAGCCTAAAACTCTTATCTGTATCCTCGCTGGTGTCCCGACAGGAGAATACAAGACCCCGGCATGCAGCTCCACCCACAGCAAAGATGATCAAGGATCGCTGGTTCAATCGAACCCAACAGTCTGCAGAGGTTTCTGGGGTTTGCTGGCTCCATCAGAAATCCAGAAAACAACAATCGGAGACTCCTCACAGATTCTCCGTGACTTAACAGAAACTACTTCCTTAGGAGTCAGTCTCGTTAACAAGTAAAAGAAAATAGAGCTCCTCAAAAGTAGTGAGCAAAAGATGGCAAAATGAAGTTCTTAAGTGGGGTAGCTTTTGATGCTGCTGTTTCACTAAAAGCATAAAGGGTTCCTGACAAGGGAGAAGGCCTGATCCACAGACGTGCACTGGAGCGCCTCTCTGGGTAAACTTCAGTACTGGCAAGTGTGAGTTAACTCTTTAGTTGCTAGTGAAACTAATGTGGGTTACAACTGCACACGTTGATTTGGTTTCACGGTTTGCACATGATGGAGACTTCAGTGGCTCCTTCTGCAGGTTTTGACCTCAGTTTGGTGTCTTCTCTGTGTGAATACACGTCCCATTTGATATGTGTTGGAAGAGTGAGTCAAATGAAAGGGAATGAAATGTTATTTGATTTGATTTTTATACACTTTATTAATCCCCGAGGGGAAATTTCTTCACTACAGCAGGGGGGGCTCTCAGGGGGGAGCTGCTGCAGCAGGCTGCCACTAGCACGGCGCCAGGTAACCTGACCTGAGGTGCATGTTTTTGGATGATGGGAGGAAGCCGGAGAACCCGGAGAGAACCCACGCAAGCACAGGGAGAACATGCAAACTCCGCACAGAAAGGCCCAGGACCGGATTCGAACCCGGAACCTTTTTTGCTGTGAGGTGACAGTGCTAACCACTGCACCACCGTGCCGCCAACAACTATGACAACAACTTTTGTTCCTTGTGGGAGAAGAACAAGATACTGTGGTGACCTTGGTGAGAGAGGTATATGTGCCATCACATCACTGTTAGTATCTCCTTCAGAGAACAGAAGTTGTAGTGATAACATCTCATTTCCAGTATCTGCATTCAGACATGAACTCTCAGGCAAAAGATTAAAAAACAAAGCGATTTGGGAAGAGATGTTGCACAGGCTCAGACACACTAAATAATGAAGTAGCTTGTATTTTACATTAAGTCATCAATGCAATAATTTAAGAAAAGTTGGAAAATGTTATTATGGGTCTGTACAAGATGAAATCTTTTTATGATAATTTAACAAGCTATTTTTTTAGCTTTATTGACCCCCTTGTCATCTATTTGAATGAAATTTGGGGGTGGTCCACAGAAAGGTGTAAAGGCCTAGTGTTTTAAGTTTCATGAGAATTGCATAATGCATTGATGAGATATCTACTGTACCTAGAGGGTTTAATATATTGAAATTTCCTTGGATGTCCATGGATAACCTGGGTCAGATTTCAAAATTATTGGTCCAGCTGTTGCTGAGATGTCCAAAAAAAAAAAAGGTTTGTAAGAAACTGTAGAAAAATTTAAAACATTTGACATATTTAGCAAAAATGCACATAATCTCACACATTGACTTAAAAATATATTTTCATTTTAGGGCAAATTCCCAAATAAGCAGTCAGTTTATCCAAATCACGCCTGTTGGAAAATTTACTCCGATGTCACAAGTTGCCCTTCTGTTTCAGAATGAATGCATTTCACCCCCTAAAATCATTTTAAGTTTAATGTGTGAAAATGATACCGTACTCTTGACTGGACTCCGTCAACATGAATATAGTTCAAACAGAACTCAAAGGGGGGGACGGCCTTTCCTGTATGTGACGATGTTTTGGTAAAACGAGGGAATTTGTAGAAGGCCCAGCTTTCTCTTCTCCGTTTAAATAAAAAGGCCAACCATCAACCATCAGTGATGTCATCGACCATCTGTGATGTCATCAACCATCAGTGATGTCATCGTTGGTTTGTGAACGTTATGAATCCTCCAGTTCAGATTCTGTCCGTCACCATCTTTGCTAGTTCGGAGCAGTTTGGAGCAGGAAGTGACCATATTTGGACAAGCTGGGGGAGGAGCCAGCGGTAGATCTGACCAATCTGATCGGAAACCTGACGATACTATGTCTTGAATCTTCTTTTCCAATGAATGAGGGATTATTTTCAGATGGACCTCCAGAAAACTAATAAGAAGGAGTGACTTTAGCTAACAACACCGAGATAACTGATGGACACATTTTATTCACTTTGGATTTGATGAGAGAAGTTGAATGGGAGTCTATGGAGCCGGAGGCTTTTTGGAGCCGACCTCTAGTGGCACTCGCTGGTATTGCAGCTGAAGACACTTCTGGATCGGAACCATTTTACAGACCTGAAGCTATGAACACTTTTATATCCAGTCTGTGGTTTTATATCCAGTCTGTGTTTTATATCCAGTCTGTAGTTTTATATCCAGTCTGTGGTTTTATATCCAGTCTGTGTTTTATATCCAGTCTGTAGTTTTATATCCAGTCTGTGGTTTTATATCCAGTCTGTGGTTTTATATCCAGTCTGTAGTTTTATATCCAGTCTGTAGTTTTATATCCAGTCTGTGGTTTTACATCCAGACTGGTTTTATATCCAGTCTGTAGTTTTATATCCAGCCTGTAGTTTTATATCCAGTCTGTAGTTTTATATCCAGTCTGTGGTTTTACTTCCAGACTGTGGTTTTATATCCAGTCTGTAGTTTTATATCCAGTCTGTAGTTTTATATCCAGCCTGTAGTTTTATATCCAGTCTGTAGTTTTATATTCAGTCCATGGTTTTATATCCAGTCTGTGGTTTTATATCCAGTCTGTAGTTTTATATCCTGTCTGTAGTTTTATATCAAGTCTGTGTTTTTTTTCCAGTCTGTGGTTTTATATTCAGTCTGTAGTTTTATATCCAGTCTGTAGTTTTATATCCAGTCTGTGCAAAAGACTGAGCTCACTTAGTTTCAAGTTACTTTACATCCTTTGTTTGACCCTGAACAATGTTTCCGGTGGAAACTACCAGTTGAGAGGTTTTGAAGACTTCCTGTAGTGGTTTTCTCTCCATATTGAGAGTTATTCAAAGCCCGCAGCCACTGCTTACAAGCATTGTAAGTGAGTGAGTTATAATCCGGAGCATCCGGATTATAACTCACTCCAGGATTTAGATTCACCTTCGAGTCCTCACACCAGGGAACGAGTGCAGTGCATTTTGGTCTTAGTAGTTTTCTACCTTTTGAGAATAAGGGAAAACCAAAGCCCCTTTTTGTTCCAGTGGTGAAAAGCTCTTTAACATGAGCTTCTTGTTCTTCTCTCTTCTCAGTGGTGTGTCACCTGCCGTGTATAAACGGAGGTAAGTGCAGCACCAGGGACAAGTGCCAGTGCCCTCCAAACTTTACCGGGAAGTTCTGCCAGATGGCGGTTCAGGCTGGACAACAGCAGCACCAGCAGATGTCAGGAGGCTACAGCCAGACCCAGGTCCACTCCACACACACCCTGCCTCTGACCTACAGCAACGGACAGACTCCCGGTGAGTGGAACACACCAGTGTGGTTCTGTGACCGCGGTGGAAACAGTGAAACTTTCCTTTCCTTATCAGCAGACTTCCTCTGAAGGAGGAATGTTTTAGTCCATTTACTTTAAATCACACGTTTCAATGTCTTCATGGAAGTTCTCAGACGTACGATGCTGCTGCTGTGGTCAGCATTGATTTAAGTGGAGTTTATTCGCAGTCAATGGATTAAAACATGATGCGTAAACACTGGCATGGTCTTTAAAGCATGTAACTGTGTCTTACATCAGAGCTGCTTACTGGGAACAGTGAGCTGGAATAAAAGACTGTGGTTGACAGCAGTGAGGTCATCGTTGGTTTGTGAACGTTATGAAGCCTCCAGTTCAGATTCTGTCCGTCACCATCTTTGCTAGTTCGGAGCAGTTTGGAGCAGGAAGTGACCATATTTGGACGAGCTGGGGGAGGAGCCAGGAGTGGATCTGACCGATCTGATCAGAAACCTGACGATACTACGTCCCGCCCACCGATAGCTGTAACCTGACTGCACCACAGGCCTGTCAATCAAACAGATACGCCCCCAAAAACAGGTCTTCTTGAATCTTCTTTTCTAATGAATGAGGGATTATTTTCAGATGGACCTCCAGAAAACTAATAAGAAGGAGTGACTTTAGCTAACAACACCGAGATAACTGATGGACACATTTTATTCACTTTGGATTTGATGAGAGAAGTTGAATGGGAGTCTATGGAGCCGGAGGCTTTTTGGAGCCGACCTCTAGTGGCACTCGCTGGTATTGCAGCTGAAGACACTTCTGGATCGGAACAATTTTACAGACCTGAAGCTAAAAACACTTTTATATCCAGTCTGTAGTTTTATATCCAGTCTGTAGTTTTATATCCAATCTGTGGTGGTTTTATATCCAGTCTGTAGTTTTATATCCAGTCTGTGGTTTTATATCTAGCCTGTGGTTTTATATCCAGTCTGTGGTTTTATATCCAGTCTGTGGTTTTATATCCAGTCTGTAGTTTTATATCCAGTCTGCAGTTTTATATCCAGTCTGTGGTTTTATATCCAGTCTGTAGTTTTATATCCAGTCTGTGGTTTTATATCCAGTCTGTAGTTTTATATCCAGTCTGCGGTTTTATGTCCAGTCTGTGGTTTTATATCCAGTCTGTAGTTTTATATCCAGTCTGTAGTTTTATATCCAGTCTGTGGTTTTATATCTAGTCTGTAGTTTTATATCCAGTCTGTGGTTTTATATCCAGTCTGTAGTTTTATATCCAGTCTGTGGTTTTATATCCAGTCTGTAGTTTTATATCCAGTCTGTGGTTTTATATCCAGTCTGTAGTTTTATATCCAGTCTGTGGTTTTATATCCAGTCTGTTGTTTTATATCCAGTCTGTGGATACTACTGATGTCCGCTAATCTTCATGTGTGCTATCCCTGCAGTGTAACTGTTCCACCGTTCTTCTCTGCACTACCTGCTGTCCTCACTTTGTCTAATTTTCTGCAGTGTTCAGCCCGAGCATCGTCAACATCCACATCAAACACCCCCCCGAGGCGTCTGTCCAGGTCCACCAGGTGTCTCAGCTGGACAACTACCACAACAACAGGCACCAGATGAAGGGCCCCCAGGCCGGCACCTCCTCCTCCTCCTCCTCCTCCTCCTCCAGCAGCTACACCTTCCACCACAGTGAGAGCAGCCAGAAGATACAGCACCACGGCTACAACATCGTCTATCCTGGCCAACACGGCTACCAGGTTCCTCAGTACCAACCGGTCACCTCCAAGAACACGCTGGGTCGCTGCTTCCAGGAGACGGCAGGCAGTCAGGTACGCTGTCAGAGACGTGTGCTGTGTGTTAGCTGAACTACCATCACACCACATCGATGGAGTCACACTTTCAGATTGTGTCTTGACGTGTCATTTGTAGCAAAAGAAATACAAACAAACTATTTTAATTTCAGTTTGATCAGATCCAAACGAGCTCGAGGATGGGTACATGACTCAGGACTCTTGCAATCGCAATAATTAACCCAAATTTAAGCGCACTCCACAATATATGCGGGAACTTGCAAATTTTTTTTATTCCCGTGATTTTTGAGCTCAAAACATCGTCATCAGAATCTGTGGTGAAAGTATTAACGACATAAAGTAACAAAACTGACTTTATTACCAAAAATATCTCCTCATTTCCAACCAGAAAGTCTCTGCTGCTGTTTTCATCACCAAAGAAAACTCTGTTCACAGGAGAAATAGGAAGTGACAGGGTTTGTGGGAAATGTGTTCTTCACATTAAAATGATGTGATTAAATGTTTGTGATCAAAGGAAGTGATTCCATATTACTGGATGTTAAATGAGTTTTCTCCACACGTCCAGTTGTCAGAGACGTCTCTTTGTTTGTTTCATCCAGCAGGTCTATGTGTTGAATGAACATGAATTAAACAGCATCTAAAGCTCTTATTTTGACAGCTGATGTAGTCCTTGTTTCTATGTTCCAGTCACAGACGGTCTGTTCTGGAAACATACGCAGCTTTTAGGACCTTTTAGGAGCTTTTTGGAGCTTTTAGGAAGTTTTAGGAAGTTTGAGGAACTTTTATCTCCACGGTTCTCTAAATTCAATAAATACATAAAAACAGATTATAATTTAAATATTTCTGTGATGTGCAGCATGATTTATTATCACAGGAAGTTATTACATATTTATTCCCTTATCAGGTAGTGTTTAAAAAAAAAAAAAAAAAAGATTTCTCCCTGTATTTGCAATTTTTTTCTAATTCCCGCAATTTTACACAAAAATTCACTTTAAACTCCACAAATTACATCTACATTTTTGAGAAAATTCACCACAAAATCAAACATTTTTGATTTCAACAATCACAAAAACACTATCATGTGTTTACATATATGAACATTTCAGATAAACCAGAAACATGGTAGCAGGTAAAGTGTCCATATTCCTCCCACACAGTGAGACTGGTCTGTGTTGTAATATAAACTGAGGTTACAACCATTAATGTTGGGGAACTGAAATATAATAATAATAATAATAATAATAATAATAATAATAATAATAATAATAAAAAAAATAATAAAAAAAACAAACAAACACCGTGACTTAGGTTAGGTTAGGTTAGGTAGTTACTTTATTAATCCCCAAGGGGAAATTTTTTTTTTCCGCTACAGCAGCATCTTAACTTAACTTTGATACTAATTTTCCTTCTCAGTGGTGTTACTGCAGTAAATAAAATCCCGTGGAGCCTTTGACCTGTCGAGCATTGTTATATAAAAAAAAAGACACAGTTGTGTTTTAAGCTTCCTCTGATGAATGTTTAACTTTTGGAGGTTTTTATATCTGCACACGATGGAGACTTTTTTGTCAGTTTTCACTCAGTAGAGAAGGACCTTTCTTTGAGACCAGTATCCAGTTCATATCACATCCAGTTCATATCACATCCAGTTCATATATCACATCTAGTTCATATCACATCCAATTCATATCACATCCAGTTCATATCACATCCAATTCATATCAC
Source organism: Embiotoca jacksoni (assembly GCF_022577435.1). Taxonomy (NCBI): domain Eukaryota; kingdom Metazoa; phylum Chordata; class Actinopteri; family Embiotocidae; genus Embiotoca; species Embiotoca jacksoni. The sequence goes on along the minus strand of NW_027185450.1, from coordinate 372,605 downwards.
ATCCAGTTCATATCACATCTAGTTCATATCACATCCAGTTCATATCACATCCAATTCATATCACATCCAGTTCATATCACATCTAGTTCATATCACATCCAGTTCATATCACATCTAGTTCATATCACATCCAGTTCATATCACATCCAGTTCATATCACATCTAGTTCATATATCACATCTAGTTCATATCACATCCAGTTCATATCACATCCAGTTCATATCACATCCAATTCATATCACATCCAGTTCATATCACATCCAGTTCATATCACATCCAGTTCACATCACATCTAGTTCACATCACATCCAGTTCACATCACATCTAGTTCACATCACATCCAGTTCATATCACATCTAGTTCACATCACATCTAGTTCATATCACATCTAGTTCACATCACATCCAGTTCATATCACATCCAGTTCACATCACATCCAGTTCATATCACATCCAGTTCATATCACATCCAGTTCACATCACATCCAGTTCATATCACATCCAGTTCATATCACATCCAGTTCATATCACATCCAGTTCATATCACATCCAGTTCACATCACATCCAGTTCATATCACATCCAGTTCATATCACATCCAGTTCATATCACATCCAGTTCATATCACATCTAGTTCATATCACATCCAGTTCATATCACATCCAGTTCATATCACATCTAGTTCACATCACATCCAGTTCATATCACATCTAGTTCATATCACATCTAGTTCATATCACATCTAGTTCATATCACATCTAGTTCATATCACATCTAGTTCATATCACATCCAGTTCATATCACATCCAGTTCATATCACATCCAGTTCACATCACATCCAGTTCATATCACATCCAGTTCATATCACATCCAGTTCATATCACATCCAGTTCATATCACATCCAGTTCACATCACATCCAGTTCATATCACATCTAGTTCACATCACATCCAGTTCATATCACATCCAGTTCATATCACATCCAGTTCATATCACATCCAGTTCATATCACATCCAGTTCACATCACATCCAGTTCATATCACATCCAGTTCATATCACATCTAGTTCATATCACATCCAGTTCATATCACATCTAGTTCATATCACATCCAGTTCATATCACATCTAGTTCATATCACATTTAGTTCATATCACATCTAGTTCATATCACATCCAGTTCATATCACATATAGTTCACATCACATCCAGTTCATATCACATCTAGTTCATATCACATCTAGTTCATATCACATCCAGTTCATATCACATCTAGTTCATATCACATCTAGTTCATATCACATCCAGTTCATATCACATCTAGTTCATATCACATCCAGTTCATATATCACATCTAGTTCATATCACATCCAGTTCATATCACATCCAGTTCACATCACATCTAGTTCACATCACATCCAGTTCATATCACATCCAGTTCATATCACATCCAGTTCATATCACATCTAGTTCATATCACATTTAGTTCATATCACATCTAGTTCATATCACATCCAGTTCATATCACATCTAGTTCATATCACATCCAGTTCATATCACATCCAGTTCATATCACATCCAGTTCACATCACATCCAGTTCATATCACATCCAGTTCATATCACATCCAGTTCACATCACATCTAGTTCACATCACATCCAGTTCATATCACATCCAGTTCATATCACATCTAGTTCATATCACATCCAGTTCATATCACATCCAGTTCATATCACATCCAGTTCATATCACATCCAGTTCATATCACATCTAGTTCATATCACATTTAGTTCATATCACATCTAGTTCATATCACATCCAGTTCATATCACATCCAGTTCATATATCACATCTAGTTCATATCACATCCAGTTCATATCACATCCAGTTCACATCACATCTAGTTCACATCACATCCAGTTCACATCACATCTAGTTCATATCACATCTAGTTCATATCACATTTAGTTCATATCACATCTAGTTCATATCACATCCAGTTCATATCACATCTAGTTCATATCACATCCAGTTCATATCACATCCAGTTCATATCACATCCAGTTCATATCACATCCAGTTCATATCACATCTAGTTCATATCACATCCAGTTCATATCACATCTAGTTCATATCACATCCAGTTCATATCACATCCAGTTCATATCAGTGACTGTGCATTGTTGAGATACTCTATAAACTTCAATTAGTAAATTCGTTCTTTGGTTTTCCTGACTTGCACTAACATTATACCTCCTAAAAAACAAAAATCCAATTATAATTTTGTAATCAAAGTCTACACATAAAAGGTTTTTCAAACTGCATTCACAACTTGTACTTGTACTTTTCTCTTCCACTACTGACTGATCTCCATAAATCTGTGATGTTCACATGGTGGATTGTAGTTCTGGGTTTGGTTGTCTTCTGTTGGTATTCATGCTGGTGGCATCGCTCTGTAGACGGCTACCTCTTCAGTTGAGACTGAACTCTCAACTCGTTGATGGATTTTCACTAAATGATGTCCACTCATTCATGTTTGCCTCAGAATGATTCCCTGAACTGTTGTTCATGACCTCATAATCAAACACCTGCAGAACGACTGACACGCCCATCAGCCTCAGCAGTACATTTGAAGTGTTAATTTCGCAAATGTTTGCACACTAATACACTGAAAAAAAGACCATCAGCATAAACTTACACTAGCTATTCTTGAAGCTCTCTTGCACTTGAACTACAGCGCCTTTAAAATTCATATAGCTTATTTGATAATTTAACTGTACTTGTGTTTAATTTCCTGCATTTTATCTGTTCTTATGCATCTAATTTCTTATCTATATTTTTAAATGTTCTTTTATATCTGTTTTTATGTGAAACACCGCATGTCATTTTCTTGCTGTAAATTACTTTGAGCTGCATTTTTTTGTATGAAAGGTGCTCTACAAATCAAGTTTATTATTATTATGAATAAACTTACACTAAAAACGTGATGATATTAGTTTGTTAATGAGCCTGTTAGAGCAGCTAACAGGGCTGCAGACAACATGTCTCTGGCATCGTGGAAGACGTCTTTCTCAGACCAAAGACTGAACAGGGAGTTCAAAATGACAAAATGATGGTGCCTCAGCCTGAACAACACAACGGGAGACTGGTGCTTGGTGTTGATATCAGGTCCTTGAGATGAGGGGCCAACAAGACTGCTATGTCCGTCAGCAGGTCACATTTTACAGAGCTACTGTTGCCATAACGATCAGTGAGATAGAGTCTTATCAGCCCGTGTCCATCTGATTTAAAGTGGAGGAGTGTGTGTGTGTTTTTGTTTGACCTGAGGATCAGACACACAAAGAAAAGACAAACAAATTTGTTTTTAATCAAATAAAAATAAGAATCCATTGTCTTCCCTCCTTTTTTGTCCCCATCACTCTCCATGTGGATGTATCAGTGCGGGAAGGCTCTGCCGGGTCTCACCAAGCAGGAACAGTGCTGTGGAACCATCGGCACCTCCTGGGGCTTCCACAAATGCCAGAAGTGTCCAAAGAACCCATGTAAGTACAGCTAGGTTTTAAACACTGTTTAAAGGACTTCAGAAACCTCTTCATCTCCAAACACTCACAGCTCCTCGTGTTCTCATAGTTACACTCTTGCTTTTGTGTTAGTGGGGTCAAGTATTAGATTCACATTATAAACTGGGTCTTGAAAATGTAAAAAATTATTTTGTACATTTACTCTGATCAAAATTGAAAGTATGGGACTTTTTATTTGAATAAAAAGATACATATTAATAATGAACAAACCTTTTAACAGCATAAATAAGAAATTCCAGTTGATTTCAGCCTGGTGTGTTTCTCATTAATGTGCTTGTTGTGGCACTTTGCAGTCTCTACCGCCATTGTAAACATTCAGGGAAACGAGGAGTTGCACGAGACTTTAGTCTATTTACACGACCCTAATTCTCTCAGTAGCATGAGTGAGTGTCTCACTCAACCATCAACCAGCAGTGATGTCATCAACCATCAGTGATGTCATCGTTGGTTTATGAACGTTATGAATCCTCCAGTTCAGATTCTGTCCATCACCATCTTTGATAGTTTGGAGCGGTTTGGAGCAGGAAGTGACCATATTTGGACGAGCTGGGGGAGGAGCCAGCGGTGGATCTGACTGATCTGATTGGAAACCTGACGATACTACGTCCCGCCCACCGATAGCTGTAACCTGAATGCACCACAGACCTGTCAATCAAACAGACACGCCCCCAAAAACAAGTCTTTTTGAATCTTCTTTTCTAATGAATGAGGGATTATTTTCCAGTCTGTAGTTTTATACTCAGTCTGTGGTTTTATACTCAGTCTGCAGTTTTATATCCAGTCTGTAGTTTTATACTCAGTCTGTGGTTTTATATCCAGTCTGTGGTTTTATATCCAGTCTGCAGTTTTATATCCAGTCTGTGGTTTTATATCCAGTCTGTAGTTTTATATCCAGTCTGTAGTTTATATCCAGTCTGCAGTTTTATATCCAGTCTGTGGTTTTATATCCAGTCTGTAGTTTTATATCCAGTCTGTAGTTTATATCCAGTCTGTAGTTTTATATCCAGTCTGTGGTTTTATATCCAGTCTGTGGTTTTATATCCAGTCTGTAGTTTTATATCCAGTCTATGGTTTTATATCTAGTCTGTAGTTTTATATCCAGTCTATGGTTTTATATCCAGTCTGCAGTTTTATATCCAGTCTGTGGTTTTATATCCAGTCTGTAGTTTTATATCCAGTCTGTAGTTTTATATCCAGTCTATGGTTTTATATCGTCTGTGGTTTTATATCCAGTCTGTAGTTTTATATCCAGTCTGTAGTTTTATATCCAGTCTGTAGTTTTATATCCAGTCTATGGTTTTATATCCAGTCTGTGGTTTTATATCCAGTCTGTGGTTTTATGTCCAATCTGTAGTTTTATATCCAGTCTATGGTTTTATATCCAGTCTGTGGTTTTATATCCAGTCTGTAGTTTTATATCCAGTCTGTGGTTTTATATCCAGTCTATGGTTTTATATCCAGTCTGTGGTTTTATATCCAGTCTGCAGTTTTATATCCAGTCTGTGGTTTTATGTCCAGTCTGTAGTTTTATATCCAGTCTGTAGTTTATATCCAGTCTGTGGTTTTATATCCAGTGTGTAGTTTTATATACAGTCTGTGGCTTTATATATAGTCTGTCGTTTTATATCCAGTCTGTGGTTTTATATACAGTCTGTGGGCTCACTATGAGATTGTCCCTTGCATGCCGTCAAAAAAAGATGACATCATGCCATGGCATTGGCTGGCCTTTGCAACACGTATGGAGCCCACCAGCCCTTCTATACGGAGAGTTAGTGTCCAAAGGCTCAAAAATGAACCCACCTCTTCCTGCTTCACACCTGCAAGGAGGGTACTCTTCTGAGACACTCCCTGCTACTTAGAGAACCAGGGTCATATAAATAACCTAAAGTTCTCTTTCAAAGCCTTCATTTCATTTCTCATTGATGGACACGTCGGGTATATTCTTGTGTGAAGTCCTTGTCACTGAAGATACTGTAGGGTCTAGAACTCAGCACAAGGAAGAGATGGAGACCAGTTAACCGCCACACTGATGTCCTGAATGGAGACGTCCCTGAAGAGGACCATGAGTGTTCCAAACTTTTAATATAGAGAATCTGCGACCTACAGCAGTTTGTAAGCCTTTACTAGTAGGCCACCACCATCCACTGGTAGAGCCGCTGTTTTGAACCAGACGGGGTTTTCCTTACACTGAAAGACAGAGCAAAGTATCCACCTGGCTCAAAAGTACAGCCACCCTAAAAAATGTTTTAACACAGTGTCTTTTGCTGCCATTACTTTCTAGCTAGCAACAAGCAAAATAAAGATGTGGAGCCAGAGCAGTTCGGAAACATTATATGAGGCTTGTGCAGGGCTGGGCATTAACAGACAGGTGACTTTCAGCCTGAGTTATTTCCAGAGAGGAAAAGCACTAAATGCCATGGCGGCATGTGGTGCTGGTTCTCTTTTTAGAGGGGTTGTTACTCAGCTAAACTGATTCTGTTGGGGAGTTGTGGAGGGGGGCTGCCAGCCTTTTTATGTAGTCGCTGGCTGTTCAACACTACTCCCTTTATAGAACTATGGAACGGGTCTGTGAAGCCAAATCTACTGGATGTAGAGCATGAAAAGACAAACTCTGGTGTAACAGTTACAGTGCCCACTAGTCACCGGCGGACGGAGGCGGGCAGTCGTCGATGGGACAAGCTGGAGAAATATTTTATTAATAGACAAATATTCAGTATAAACCCATTGTATGTAACCCAATATATTGCTTACATTAGTGATGGCTTCATGTTTGTGTGTAACAGCGCATGAAGTATTATTTTCTATTTCAGACCAAAGGTTAACAAGGAATAAATAAATACCTGGTGGTTGGAGCACTGAAAGGCTTGGATGGACGTAAAACTGGAGGCAACTGTTGCCGGTACTAAAGACGAGCAATGATGTCAGGATTTTGTTGGACCTCCAGCTTGAATCCTTCACTTGTGTTTTCTTTATAAAACAGCATAATTGGTATACTGTGATATTTAGAGCAGCAGTTTACCTTTCTGCCTGCAGAAATTTGCGTCCCTCTTTGAGGATGAAAATATGCAACCATTCCTCCAGAAATATTTTCATCCTCAAAAAGGCTGAGGGGTATTTTATTATGTCTCTGTTTATGATGGCCACAGCAGAGGGCACACATGTAGACTTGAACTCATTTTTCCTGGCTGGTGGGACCTTTAGCCTCCTGCCAGATGGCCACAGCTGGAATGATGAGTGAAGAGGGTCGGAGGGGTCATGACAGACCGGGGTTCTCTTTTTGGTTATGGACCAGTTGTATAGCTTTTAGAGTTGCACTGGTTTGTTTTCAATGATCTTGCTGGCTTGGCTGACCACATGGGTTGGTTTTGTCCTGTATTTAACGGAGAGGTTCCATACCAGGAGACGATGTTACAGGAAAGAGCATGCTCAGTGTTTGCTGGTGTTGAAGATCCTCGATATCCTGAGAAGAGAAAGACATGTAGTCTGCATTGTTCTGAAAGGCACGTTTACTGTCAGTGATTGTCCCCAGATATAATATTTCCCTTTCATAATCCATCCATCCATCAATGAATCCATTTTCATCCGTTTTTCCGTGGTTGGGTCACGCAAGTTAGCCCAGACCTCCCTGTCCTGAGGGATCCAGAGGCGTTCCAAGACCAGCTGGGAAACTGCACACTCGACTGCAAACCACCCCAGTGAATGCTGGAGGTCTGATGAGGCTTGCAGGACCACATTGTCTCCCTTTCATAATAGCAGGCTTTCAGGCCGGCCCTGTGCTGCCTCCTCCTTTACTACCTGCCGAACACACATGGTCTTACTGACATTAAGATCAAGGAGGCAGCTGTCAAACCAGATATCAAGGTAGCCGATGTGCTGAGAGTGGGAAGGTGCTGTTGGCATCCTGCAGGCAGGTAACCAAAAACCAAACCCAACCCAAAGGAGCTGATTCCTTCTGAACCACTTTTCTTTTGTGTTCAGGTAAGTGATAAGGACGTGAACGCATCAGCATGTCCAGGGAAGTCTTGATATGATTCTGAATAAGGTTCTTGTGTCCTGACAGGGAGAGAACACATCAGCAAAGTGCTTTCGGGCAGGGGGGAGATGGTCATCACAAGGGAGCGAGGCAGGGTTGGTGTATATGGGGACATCAGACCCTGACTCATCTCTCTCAGATACCACAGACACCAGAGAAACAGGCTGAGCCTCTCTCCATGCTTTAGGGAGGTTGAGGTGGTAAATTTGTGCCATGTGACCACAAAGGGTCTTTGCTCTTTGGCAAATATTTTAGAGCTGGAAGAAGGAGGCAATACCAGTATATTTACCCTGGTAAAGGTTGTCTAAGCCTTCTCTGTTGCACAGGTGTTGATGATGTTTCTGGGCCTGGAGCTAATTCTTACATGACAGCTGCCCCTTGGGTGGAGATTTGTTCTCAGGTCATTTCGTTTTCAGTTGGGCTTGGACCATCCTCCAAGTTTTTTTTAAATGGGTGCAGCAACCCATGCACATTTCTGCCAAACAGCAGCTCAAAAGGAGTAAATCCAATGGAGGCCTGGGGAACCTCCCACACCACTGCAAACAGAGGGTCAAGCCAGCTATCCCAGTTCCATTCATCATTATGAATGAATTTGAACTTTAAAGTCTTCTACAGATGCTCAACGAGGCCGTCTCAGTGGGTGATACACACAACAACTGCCACAACAACAACAACATGTTCCCTGTCTGTCATGAATCCACCAGCGTACACTGTCCCACTAACTTATGATATTTAGGGGTGTGCAAGGCGAGAGCTAACTGTGGTCCAAACTCCCTGCTCTTGTGCCTAATTTCAACTGGCAAAATGGAATATTGGTGAATATCACCATGCATACACCTAATTTTTACCAACAGTGCCTCCACCAATGCCCCCAGTCATGAGCCAAGTTTTGGTATATCATGAACTGCGTAGAGCCTGAATCCCCTGTTGCCTGATGTGCACCCTGTTGGATCCCTCCTGAACCGGGGGGGGGGGGGGGGGGGGGGGGGCATTGGATGGCTGGGAACCTGAATCTCCTGGCACATCTCTGAGAGGTGTTGGCAGCTGCCCTGACATTTGAGGAGCCCCGATGAACTGGGAACAGAACTTGTAGGGAGGAGCCATCCTGTCCAGGATGTCCTCATGTCTGCGTAGTTTCACTTTGCGGCCAGTAGAAGTTCTGGAGCTGCTGTCTGCGCACAAGAGACGGAGTCCGAAGCGGAACAACTCCCAACCGAACCAATGCACACAAAGTTCCAAATATTCCAACTTTTAGTCCCGTGTACGAGTCACCGTCCAACTTCACTGGACCCTACATTTCCCACAATGCAACTCAGTCACACGTCCTCACACTCTCCCGTCCTCAAGTGTTTCAAACTTACTGTTTGTAATGCAGCTTCATGTCACAGTAGGTTTAACGTCCGATTGGAGGAAAAGGAGATTTTATACAAAGTTTTTCACAAGTTGTGTAGCACTGCCCATAACTTTAGAATATATTAATATGTATAATCGTGACTAGACTGGTGTTGTTGAAATCAGTGCCACAGATCCAGATAGACTGTCTTTTACTGCACACATCCTCCTACAATACTCACAGTGCAGCTCTACTGCTCATAGTGTGCTTTCATAATCAGGTATGTTATGGTCCAATGTAGCCTGAGTCACCAGTGAGAACAGGAAGTGCAACTTTGGGTGCCCCCGGTCCGCCCCGGTGTCCGCCCCGGTCACAACTGGCATCACGTTTGTCCTCCTCTCGCTTCTCCTCTGGAATGGCGTGGCATGAGCTTACTTTTTTTTTGTGTTCCAGTAAAATGTGAAATAGTCCATTGTGCCGCAGAGACACTGGTAGCTGGTAAATAACTTGGCTTTGTTGGTCTAACAAACATCGCCTTGTTGTTTCCAACCGAACAAAGTATCAATCTGCTTTCAGGTATTTGGGTACCACTTCCCCGCTGGTTCCTTTGTCCAGCGTTACAGCGCCGCCCGACCTTTGTTTGACTCCTCAGTCTATTGCTGCTGCTTTCACTGGTTCATGTTCATTCTTTATTCATTATTATACAACCAGTAGCTCCGCCCCAGAGAGCTGATTGGTCAACTGAACATTTGGAACAAATCATGATGACATCACACCCTGCTCATCACTAGAAATATCCCTCCACCTCCTCAATGGGAATATAGAATTAGAGTAGAATGTCATATAATATGTAATATAATGTAGTTTCTACTTGTTATAGTTCTATTAAATGACCCATTTGGTTTAGATCAGATCAGGACTGTTGGCAGGATTATGAAATCATTTTTCTCAACACGTTTTCTTAAGTAAACATAAACATACATTCTGTATATTTCCACATCAAATATCACTTATGGCTTAAAGGTATAATTCACTCATACACATGCATCCATAGTGACTCGTGTACAGAGTTTTTGCCTGTTTTTTTGAGTGACTGCGGACACACTGAAGAATTTCTCAAAGCTACACAGGAAGTAACACGTATGCTGGTTAGCTTAAATAGGATCAAATCAATCATTTTAATAGAGCAACGTGTCAGATGACGAAGTGAAAACAGTGGATCATTGTTAAAAGTTCTATAGAATCTACAGGGAATTATCAGCTGACTCTGGAGCTCATAACTTTATGGAAGATTAATTTCACTGCTCCTGCAGCGTTTCTTCTGATCTCAGCAGGACGCTATAAATGGAAAGCTTTATAAACCCACTGGACACTTCCTGATCAGCATACAGACAGACAGACAGACATACAGAGTGTAACGGACATCTTGCCGTCACCGTGGGTTCTTCCAGCATGAACGAACAACAACCAGCCAAAGTACAGTTTCCGACGTGTTTATTCAAACACAAATGATATCAATGACTGTGTGCTCTCCTGCCGAGCAGCCGAGCATCTGAGCCCACGTCCCACGTCCCACCTGCAGCCAGCCTGCTGCTCAGTCTTCTCAGGAGTCCGACCCCCCTGGTGTCCTGCTCATGTATGCAGGAAGAGAGGGACAATCAGGGATGTGATTCAGCTGCAGCCAGTTAAGCCTCTTCCAGGCACCGTTCCCTGAACCACTCCCCCAATCAGTCCTGCAGCTGAGCCAAACCACCCACAGACGGACGGACAGACGAGGTGGTGAACAGGAGGGAAAAGTTCGAAACTATAGAGACAAATATTTATCACAGGAGTCATTGGAGAACAAAAACCCTCTTCAGGTGATGAAAACATGTAAATAACAGCAGATTTGAACATTTCTGATGCTCTGACTTTTACCAAATTGCTGGAGAAATATCCAGCAGATGGTTTGTGAGGTTAAACCACAGCCAAGTCAGATGTGACAAGATGTTTGTGATGTATTAGTTGTGATTCTTTAACCACTGCCTGATGGTGTGTGAACATCTGGACTGAAGTTAACATGTTCTGTCCGGTCTCCTTCCATCAGCCGTCCCTCTGATTGACTGTCCTCCGGGTTACAGGAGGATCAACACTTCTCACTGTCAAGGTAAGAAGCTGCCTGACTTTAGGGATTGAATTGTTGGTCTGCTGGTGCTTCCAGGTCTTCAGCTCTGACTGGAATATTATATATTTATTGAAGATGAAACTTGGTGCAGACATGCATGTTTCCCAGAGGATGAGCCCTGACAACTTATTTTAAGAAATATCTTATCATCCACTGATAGTTTGGCTCACAATTTTTTCTTGTATAGATGAAATAAATGTTTCTTCTATCTAGTTTTTGGAGTAGATTTTGGAGTGACTTGTCTTTATTTTGTTGAGCCTGTTTGCAGACTCTGGTTTCTGGTTTTCTTGTATATCAGGTCACCTTTTGTGACTGTGTTTGTGGTTGAACAGGTTTCTGTTTTCTTTGTGTTGTGGGGAATTCTTACTTTTTGTTGGGCTCTGTTTATATTTTGAATGTTTGTTCGCCCTTTTTTATAGTGTGATTTATTGAATGTATGATTCTGTTTTCAGTCATTTGCTATGAATCACCTTTTGTGTTTCATATATTGAATAGTTTGAATTATTTCTTTTGTAAATAAATAATTTTTATGTTGACATCTAGTATTTTTGATGATAAAAGATTTAAATAAATAATGAAAATCCCAACTTTCTGAGCAGTGCTTTGTATTTAGAGCTAATTATTCAATGGTATAATGCCACATATTGTAAACATGACATCTGTTTAGCATCAGCAGCATTGTTGTAATTGTGACCTCTGACGGTCGTTGGGCTGCTGATGTTTCTGTCGACGCAGTCCGCATTGCTTTGCTGTCGTTTTTTGCACTAAAACATTCTGCTTTTGTTTTTTTCGCATTATGTTTTCCAAAGTTTATGACTATCTGCAGAGATCGCTGGTTTTAATGCTCTTTGGTGATTCCTCAGCTTCGAGCACTCCGTCACAGAATAAGTTCAATAAGTCATATTTCTAGATATCCTAATCTGACCAGGCTTTCCCCAGAAAGTTTCCAGTTATCCATGAAGCCCTTTTTGTTGGCTGGACACCAGTGAACATGTCTTCACATGTACAGATTGAAGAGTGTTGATGTGCATCAGTAGACGGCCGCTACTCTGTGGTTGAGGAAGTGTACGTTTAACATAACATGTTCATGATTGTGATGCTATCACGCCTGCTCATTCTCCACCTGTGATGGTCTGCTTTGTAAATGATCCCTAGATTGATTGTGTTTTTGATTTTTTTTTGATGACTGACAGATTTGGATGAGTGCCAGCTGCAGGGAGTGTGTCCTAATGGGAACTGTGTAAACACCGTGGGCAGCTACAGGTGCACCTGTAAACCTGGATACGTCCCCGACCCCACGCTAACAACATGCATACGTAAGTGGAACAATCGCAGCTGTTTGTCACTCATCATTATCCACGGAGCAGAAATCTTACCACTGCATAGCATCTGCATGCTACTCTCTGAGATGCTGATTGGCTCATTCAAATACTTTGAGTTTGATGTTTCTCATCACGCCATGATGGAGGACATGGAAATGCAGGTCTCATCATTTCCCCCTGCTGAGTGCTTTGTGTTTGATGCACACATGTATGAATTCAGTGCATGGATGGAAGCATGGTGTTCACTGTATTATCAGTTTACCTCAAGCATGTGTTTCAAGGAACAACCCAACATATCTCATGTCTGAGACTCTGCTGAAGTGATCAGTGATTAATCAGCAGGGTTTATCATCAATGTCTCTCCAAACATCTCTCCATGTTGGGAGCATTCAGAGTTGAGGGATGGGATTGTGTTCTTCTTCTCTTTTACCTTGGAGCTCATGACGCTGAAGTGTTCATTCATCACTATCGCTGATTAATTGAAGGCTCAGCGGAGGACGCTGGAAACATTCATGACTGTAATCACTGACCTTCAGCAGCATCGTAGATCTGGCTGGAGAACAGCGTCTGTCTTTAGACGCTACCTTTGAATTGGTTGTGCAGTATGATGAAGTGGTTGGTGCTCCAGCTGTCTGTTCATGCTGCTGCAGGTCCACTTCACACTCGACAAGGAGGACGTCCAGCATTTGAGTTTGTGTTCACTGAGTACAAGAAAATAGTTCTGCGTGAAGTCGACGAAATATTCTATCTCTGTAGCTTTAGACTGAAAGACTCAAATGTTAACAAGAACTTTCTCTGAAGCACATGGAGGCTTTCAACCTGAGCTCATGTCCCAGGCTATGTCCCAGGCTATGTCCCAGGTTTTTTTTCCCAGGTTATGTCCCAGATTTTGTCTCAGGTCATGTCCCAGGCTATGTCCCAGGCTATGTCCCAAGCTATGTCCCAAGCTATGTCCCAAGCTATGTCCCAAGCTATGTCCCAGGCTATGTCCTCTCTGACTTCTCTTCCTTAAACCTCGACCACAGTGACTCATTGAGTGTTAAAAACAAACACACTGTTTCTTGGCAAACCTTTCCCAGCAAAAAGACCAGAGAGAGTTTTTGTCTCAGTAAACCACAGACACATTTTCTTCATGCTGAGTTTTTTCAGCAGTTTGCAGAACCTCCATCCCCGGAGAGTGTCCATCCTCTCCCTATGCTATAATGGCCAAACTGGCAGAAAGCTGCAGCGGTGGTTTTCTCTCTGGCAGGTCGTCCTGCTGCTGCAGAAGAACCCTGCAGTCACCGCTGATTTCTTGGTCGCCTGCCTGGCCGCGGCCTCCAGATGGCTGACGGCGGAACGACTCATTTCATACTAATGGAGTTTACTTTGCTCCTGGGAACTTGAAATTATGAAATGTTAAATCTTCTCGAAACCTCTCCCTGACTTGATGCTTGACACGGTTCCTTTCTCAAATGCTACCTCAAGTTTTTTTTTCCCTTTTTTTTTTTTTTTTAGCAATGACACACATTGTGAACTCAGGGAAGTATTGTGATGTTGTATGAACAATGGGAATATTAGGGCTGCACTATATGTCTCTTCAGCGTCAGCATCGCGTTGTGCTTATTGTGCACGTCTCATGGCTTTCAGCCCTATAAAGACGTCACACCCACCTCTAGACGGACAAATGAAACCGACTCACAGACCAGAGGTCAGATCGTTGAAGTGTGTCCGGCTGTCGCCTGCTGCCGTGGTAACACCAATCATTTGTTCATCTGGAGGCCTGCCGCCTCACCTGGACAGACATACAGGAGGTAGAACCGGGATTTCAGGTTCAAATTACAAAGCTGAGGGAAGGTTTGACTCTGTGTAACATTGTGGAACCCTGATCCTTGACTGAGTAGAGAAGTTCATACATAGTGATAGACTGTTTGCTAATGAGCACATGATGCTAACAAGGAAAACAACAACGGTAAACATGGCAAACATTATAGCTGCTGTTCTGGTGACCATTTAGACATGCTAACATTAGCATTTAGCTTGGCACTGCTGAGCCTAAGTAGAGACTCAGAGACTGAGGACAGACGCATGCTCGCTGCCTCGTGGACATGACATGGGAGAGGTGTCAGGGTTCTCCTCATCCTCAAAACGAAGGTGGATAAGGATGCTTCCTAAAACAAACGGGTAGCCATCGCCATATACTGGTTGGAGTCCCCTGCTTAAGACTGTAATACCAAAAGGCCTCAATACTTTCTGAGTGAATAATTAGTTTCCAACAAATTGTGCAAAACATGAAAGTGTCTGAATGTGTCTCATAACCATTATGAGTGTGCCGTGATTCACTTCGACCGTGACGGGACGTGAGAATGCTTTCTGTCTGTTTTATAGCGTCATGGCAGTACTGACCAGGTTTTAGCCTGGGAACACACTTCAGACCGCCCTGTACTACAATCACTCCTGAGGTTTTCACATCAGATTATTTGTTGGGAAAATAGGTCACGTATTTCTCCAGTAATTGAAATAATTTATTCTGGGTAATGTTTCTGGCAAAAGGAAATCCTGAAGTGAACATTCTTGGTTCACTTCGGGGGTCATTATTTGGTCGATTCCACTTGGCATTCATGTGAAGATGTTTGATGATGCCACAACACTAAAACATAAACTCAGCCAACCTGTCCTGCATGCCTCCATCTGAGCCAGCCTGACTATGATGGTGCATGAAAATCTAGATTTCTTTCATGGTTTTCCTTCTTTGCTTTGTTGTGTTTCAGTGTGTTTCTTTAGTTGTTCAAATATAGTTATTTTCTCCACCACAAAATGTGTCTGTCTATCTTCTCTGTAAGATGTATTTTTCATGCACTGCTGTTGTTTCCAGATATATATGTAGACTGTATTTGTTTGCTTTGGTGAAGGGGACCTCTTTATTTCTCCACTCTTTGTGCTCTTTCCCTCCATGTATGTGTCTCCTCCACTCTGGTGCACCACTTCCTACACCTGCCTTCTCCTCCTCTTTGCCCTCCTTCTACGCTCCTCTTCAGCCAACTCGCCCGCTGTCCCAGAGGAGAAGGGGGCTTGCTTCCGTTTGGTCAGCTCAGGGAGGCAGTGTTTGCACCCAGTATCTGCCCAGCTGAGCAAACAGCTCTGCTGCTGCAGTGTGGGCAAAGCTTGGGGCCCTCGTTGTGACAAATGCCCCCTTCCAGGAACAGGTAAGGCCCCCAGCCACATCAGACATCCATCCTGTCTCTACAAGGCCCCAAACCTTCTCTGTTGCAGCTTAGTTGGGCCTTACATATCAGCAGATGTTTATACCTCTGTGGATTTGCCAGTAGGCCGCTGTCCTGCAGGACTCTGTTCATCCTTCAAATTAGCAAGACACAAAATATAGGAACCAACTACCAATAATCTAACAGATGTAGGACTGTCAGCCTTTGTGGGTCTGCTCCCAGCAGATAACGGTTGGTTGGTTGGTTGGTCTGTCTGTTGGTTGATTGATCTTTTAGTTGGTTGGTTAATTGGTTGATTGGTCTATTGATTGATTGGTCTGTTGGTTGGTCTGTTGGTTGGTTGCTCAGTGGTTGGTCGGTCTTGGTTGGTTGATTAGCTGGTCGGTCTGGTGGTTGGTCGGTCTTAGTTGGTTGATTAGCTGGTTGGTCTGGTGGTTGGTTGGTTGGTTGGTCCGCTGATGGGTCAGTCCACCACTTTGATCCAGACTGAGAGGTCTCATTAACTACACCCTCCTCTGCGACTGGTTCTGTCTGAGGTTTCTTCCTGTTAAAAGGGAGTTTTCTGTTCCAACTGTTGCTCATGTGAGATCTGTTGAGTTATTGGGATTATCTCTATTATAATGAAAAATGTGCCCTTGTGTAGTGATTTGACACTGTGTAAGTAAAATTTCATTGAATTGAAAAATGTTAGCATCTAACAGGTGAATTGGCACAAAGTAATGTGCAAAAATTACCAGGTCCCAGATGATGGAGTTCAATGGTTTTGGTGATCTTCTTGACTTTTCATGGAGATCCACAGTGAGGCTGACGTTCGTGGTTTTGAGGGAAATATTTTGATTGTTATAACTGGCCAAATCTTAAATGCCTGCAAAACACCAGGCAATCCCATCAAAGCCATGTATGTTTGGTGTAAGTTGCAATTAACATATGTTAGCATCCTAATGTTAAACTGCAGTCGTGAGCAGGGGAAACTTTACCTGTTGTGCCCAAGTACAGCCTCATACGACAGCTAGCGTGTGACCAGCTGTAAACACGCTTTTCTTTTTACTAATGTCGAAGTACCTACAGTTTTCTGCAATAAACTGTATCTGCATTACAGTCTGGTGGAGGTACATTTGTTGGTAAGTAAGGCCACACAATACAGCTGTTTCTGTGGATGAGGCTTGATGTGATGTTTCCTTCATATGGAAAATGTTTTGTCTCAACCTGTCAATAATAAATCTCAAAACAGTTCTCAACAGTAAACTTTGAAAAGTTTATCTACATTTACCAAAAGCCGGAGAATTCTCTGTGAATTGGAAATTCATATGTATTCTTTATTAAAAAAAAAAAAAAAATCCATACACACAGACCTACATATTTAATCGGTTAATGAATTCATCATTCGTCCTGATCTAGAACAAATTAAATGAGACAGTTTAACTTCACCTTTCGGAGGGATGAGTGTGAAGGTGTGTCCCGTTCTTTTACCACGATACTTTCTGTCTGCATGGTTTCACAGCCGGCTGTTAGAGTTGCTTTTAGATCCCATTAGCAGCTGTTATCACACTCACTGTTTGTCTTTGTTTTATCTCCGCGCATCATAAAACGTCAGGACAGTTCACTCAGCAGCTACTGGAAGAGGACTCACTGTTCATTGTAGAGAAACACATCACTGTTCATTATGGAAACACATCACTGTTCATTATGGAAACACATCACTGTTCATTATGGAAACACATCACTGTTCATTATAGAAACACATCACTGTTCATTATAGAAACACATCACTGTTCATTATAGAAACACATCACTGTTCATTATGGAAACACATCACTGTTCATTATAGAAACACATCACTGTTCATTATAGAAACACATCACTGTTCATTATAGAAACATATCACTGTTCATTATAGAAACACATCACTGTTCATTATAGAAACACATCACTGTTCATTATAGAAACACATCACTGTTCATTATAGAAACACATCACTGTTCATTATAGAAACACATCACTGTTCATTATAGAAACACATCACTGTTCATTATAGAAACACATCACTGTTCATTATGGAAACACATCACTGTTCATTATGGAAACACATCACTGTTCATTATAGAAACACATCACTGTTCATTATAGAAACATATCACTGTTCATTGTGGAAACACATCACTGTTCATTATGGAAACACATCACTGTTCATTATAGAAACACATCACTGTTCATTATAGAAACATATCACTGTTCATTATAGAAACACATCACTGTTCATTATAGAAACACATCACTGTTCATTATGGAAACACATCACTGTTCATTATAGAAACATATCACTGTTCATTATGGAAACACATCACTGTTCATTATAGAAACACATCACTGTTCATTATAGAAACACATCACTGTTCATTATAGAAACACATCACTGTTCATTATAGAAACACATCACTGTTCATTATAGAAACACATCACTGTTCATTATAGAAACACATCACTGTTCATTGTGGAAACACATCACTGTTCATTATGGAAACACATCACTGTTCATTATAGAAACACATCACTGTTCATTATAGAAACATATCACTGTTCATTATAGAAACACATCACTGTTCATTATAGAAACACATCACTGTTCATTATAGAAACACATCACTGTTCATTGTGGAAACACATCACTGTTCATTGTGGAAACACATCACTGTTCATTATAGAAACACATCACTGTTCATTATAGAAACACATCACTGTTCATTATAGAAACATATCACTGTTCATTATAGAAACATATCACTGTTCATTGTGGAAACACATCACTGTTCATTATAGAAACACATCACTGTTCATTATAGAAACACATCACTGTTCATTATAGAAACACATCACTGTTCATTGTGGAAACACATCACTGTTCATTATGGAAACACATCACTGTTCATTGTGGAAACACATCACTGTTCATTGTGGAAACACATCACTGTTCATTGTGGAAACACATCACTGTTCATTGTGGAAACACATCACTGTTCATTATGGAAACACATCACTGTTCATTATGGAAACACATCACTGTTCATTATAGAAACACATCACTGTTCATTATAGAAACACATCACTGTTCATTGTGGAAACACATCACTGTTCATTGTGGAAACACATCACTGTTCATTATAGAAACACATCACTGTTCATTATAGAAACACATCACTGTTCATTGTGGAAACACATCACTGTTCATTGTGGAAACATATCACTGTTCATTGTGGAAACACATCACTGTTCATTATAGAAACACATCACTGTTCATTGTGGAAACACATCACTGTTCATTATGGAAACACATCACTGTTCATTATGGAAACACATCACTGTTCATTATGGAAACACATCACTGTTCATTATGGAAACACATCACTGTTCATTGTGGAAACACATCACTGTTCATTATGGAAACACATCACTGTTCATTATGGAAACACATCACTGTTCATTATAGAAACACATCACTGTTCATTGTGGAAACATATCACTGTTCATTATGGAAACACATCACTGTTCATTATAGAAACACATCACTGTTCATTGTGGAAACACATCACTGTTCATTATAGAAACACATCACTGTTCATTATGGAAACACATCACTGTTCATTATAGAAACACATCACTGTTCATTGTGGAAACACATCACTGTTCATTATAGAAACACATCACTGTTCATTATAGAAACACATCACTGTTCATTATGGAAACACATCACTGTTCATTATGGAAACACATCACTGTTCATTATGGAAACACATCACTGTTCATTATGGAAACACATCACTGTTCATTATAGAAACACATCACTGTTCATTATGGAAACACATCACTGTTCATTATAGAAACACATCACTGTTCATTGTAGAAACACATCACTGTTCATTATAGAAACATATCACTGTTCATTATAGAAACATATCACTGTTCATTGTGGAAACATATCACTGTTCATTATGGAAACACATCACTGTTCATTATGGAAACACATCACTGTTCATTATAGAAACACATCACTGTTCATTGTGGAAACACATCACTGTTCATTATAGAAACACATCACTGTTCATTATAGAAACACATCACTGTTCATTATAGAAACACATCACTGTTCATTGTGGAAACACATCACTGTTCATTATAGAAACACATCACTGTTCATTGTGGAAACACATCACTGTTCATTGTGGAAACACATCACTGTTCATTGTGGAAACACATCACTGTTCATTATAGAAACACATCACTGTTCATTATAGAAACACATCACTGTTCATTATAGAAACACATCACTGTTCATTATAGAAACACATCACTGTTCATTATGGAAACACATCACTGTTCATTATAGAAACACATCACTGTTCATTATAGAAACACATCACTGTTCATTATAGAAACACATCACTGTTCATTGTGGAAACACATCACTGTTCATTGTGGAAACACATCACTGTTCATTGTGGAAACACATCACTGTTCATTATAGAAACACATCACTGTTCATTATAGAAACACATCACTGTTCATTATGGAAACACATCACTGTTCATTATAGAAACACATCACTGTTCATTATGGAAACACATCACTGTTCATTATAGAAACACATCACTGTTCATTATAGAAACACATCACTGTTCATTGTGGAAACACATCACTGTTCATTATAGAAACACATCACTGTTCATTGTGGAAACACATCACTGTTCATTATAGAAACACATCACTGTTCATTGTGGAAACACATCACTGTTCATTGTGGAAACACATCACTGTTCATTATGGAAACACATCACTGTTCATTATGGAAACACATCACTGTTCATTATGGAAACACATCACTGTTCATTGTGGAAACACATCACTGTTCATTATGGAAACACATCACTGTTCATTATGGAAACACATCACTGTTCATTGTGGAAACACATCACTGTTCATTGTGGAAACACATCACTGTTCATTGTGGAAACACATCACTGTTCATTATAGAAACACATCACTGTTCATTATGGAAACACATCACTGTTCATTATGGAAACACATCACTGTTCATTATGGAAACACATCACTGTTCATTATGGAAACACATCACTGTTCATTATGGAAACACATCACTGTTCATTATGGAAACACATCACTGTTCATTATGGAAACACATCACTGTTCATTGTGGAAACACATCACTGTTCATTGTGGAAACACATCACTGTTCATTGTGGAAACACATCACTGTTCATTGTGGAAACACATCACTGTTCATTATGGAAACACATCACTGTTCATTATGGAAACACATCACTGTTCATTATGGAAACACATCACTGTTCATTATGGAAACACATCACTGTTCATTATGGAAACACATCACTGTTCATTATGGAAACACATCACTGTTCATTGTGGAAACACATCACTGTTCATTGTGGAAACACATCACTGTTCATTGTGGAAACACATCACTGTTCATTGTGGAAACACATCACTGTTCATTATGGAAACACATCACTGTTCATTATGGAAACACATCACTGTTCATTATAGAAACACATCACTGTTCATTATAGAAACATATCACTGTTCATTGTGGAAACACATCACTGTTCATTGTGGAAACACATCACTGTTCATTATGGAAACACATCACTGTTCATTGTGGAAACACATCACTGTTCATTGTAGAAACACATCATCAGAAACATTAAGGAGTTTTACAGCTACAAAGTCATGATGTCACTGATTCTTTCTCATCTCTCCATGACAATTGACCATTTTATTTATTTGTTGCACTCTGAATGTAGAAATCAGTGTTTATTGTCAGTGCTTTTATCTTATCATGGGAAAAGTTTTTTAGATGAGGCTCAGGAGTTGAATCCATAAACTGGTGTGAGAGTATCGACTTGTTGTCCGGTCTATATAAAGTGTAGAAGCCTAGCCTGTGTTCATCTTGGTATTTTTATCAGGAATGTTTGCCTCATATTACTATTGAAGTGAAAGCTACTAAACACAGTTTGAACGGTGCAGCTCAGAGGTAGATTTTATTTTGTGTTTCACAATAAGTTGTTATCGTGCTGAATTTTTGTGTTTTGTTCTCAACTCAGGTGATTTCTATAGTATATTTCCTACTTCAGATCAGGCTTACCAAGACCCTGGTAGTGAATCCGACATGAGGAAGCTGTGTGGACTATAACATTTGCAGAAAGTCCAATGCTATTACCAATGTCAACACATCTGGTACAATAACCACTCGTGTTTTGTGTTATTACGTAGCTAAATTCAAAGAAATCTGTCCCGGTGGAATGGGCTACACTGTCCTACCAAACCCTCCCGTCAACAAGCCGGTGATCATTTCCCAGGAGCCCGTTGACCTGTTACCGCCTCAACCGCTGCCCACGCCGGAGAGACCCGTGGAAGCATTTGGGAAACCAGAGGAGATCATTCCAAGTGAGTTTTACACTTCGTATTTCCAATTTTTTTATTGATTTCACGTGTAGTAAAAAAAAATAAATACTTGAGCTAGATGCTGGTTTGTAATCACTTAAACTGAGGTAAATTAAATAACATCAGCACTAATACCTTTGGTATAACTTAATTAGATAATAAAAATAACACGTTGAAAGACGACATACATTCATTTCTTTTTCCATTAGTTTTTCAGACATTTCAGCTGATCTGAAATTTTGTGGCAAAAGTAAATTAACACAAACGTTCTTTTCTCCAGTCATTTCTTAAACTGCTGCATATCCCCCAAAATTTTGGGGAAATGTAGTCCCTCCATTATGAGCCGAGGTGTCCCACAAGACTGTCATGTCAGGAACATTTATAAAGGAACCTGCCTGAACCATCTACTGGTTCCTTTCACTGCAGAGGATCTCAGGCCCAAAACAAGCAGTCCAATCATTGGACTCAGTCATTACCACCCTGCTGAGAAACCTCTTAATATTTCATCAACCTTACAGTCCAACAGACAGCAGCTGATACTCCCAACTGTTATTCTCACAGTCTTTTGTTATAAAGTATCCTTATCCAAGATACCTGAACTGTTCCATCTGGCAGACATGTTCTTTCAAATGATCTAAGTTAGGCAGTTTTATTACTTTGGAGACCAGACTACAAAACTTCTGTCCTGTGAACTGACATTCAAACCTTTTGTGTGGTTAGTAATGTAGAAACTTAAACAGCCTTTGAGTCCAGCTCATAATACAATTTCAGGACTGCAAACAGCAAGCTGCCAACAGAGTGACTGAATGTAATGTTCTCAGTTTCAATAAGTGATGTTACAGCATCACTTCATACAAGCTGCGGGTGAGATGGAGCGTTGGTTTAGTAGTGTACAGAGAATTACAGTGATCCACATTTGGATTGGGTTCATTAGCTGAGAGCTACATTTGACCTCTGAGTTCATCAAGAGCTGCTGATTCTTCGACACTTAAACAAAGCTTTGCCCTTGTTATGTAGATGTCCCGTCAGTGTTCATGGTGGATGTAGTCGATCGAAGCTACATATTCCTGAGCGCTGCTGTACTCACAGAGAAACCTGAGTGTTTCTCAGTTTTCCTGCTCGACAAACCGTACCAGCAGTGCCGACATGAACCTGACAACCAACCCCCAAATCTTTCCAAAACCTGGTTCCCCTCGTCTCTTCCTCTCTAGTACCCAACAGATAAACGATGAGTAGCCAGACCAACCATCAAGCATCAGTGATGTCATCATCCATCAATGATGTCTGATCAAAATTGAAAGTATGAGACATTTTATTTGAATAAACAGATACGTATTAATGATGAACAAACCTTTTAACAACTAAAATAAGAAATTCCAGTTGATTTCAGCCTGGTGTGTTTCTCATTAATGTGCTTGTTGTGGCACTTTGCAGTCTCTACCGCCATTGTAAGCATTCAGGGAAACGAGGAGTTGCACGAGACTTTAGTCTATTTACACGACCCTAATTCTCTCAGTAGCATGAGTGAGTGTCTCACTCAACCATCATCCATCAGTGATGTCATCAACCATCAGTGATGTCATCATCCATCAGTGATGTCATCGTTGGTTTGTGACCGTTATGAATCCTCCAGTTCAGATTCTGTCCGTCACCATCTTGCTAGTTCGGAGCGGTTTGGAGCAGGAAGTGACCATATTTGGACGAGCTGGGGGAGGAGCCAGCGGTGAATCTGACTGATCTGATTGGGAACCTGACGATACTACGTCCCGCCCACCGATAGCTGTAACCTGACTGTACCACAGGCCTGTCAATCAAACAGACACGCCCCCAAAAACAGGTCTTCTTGAATCTTCTTTTCTAATGAATGAGGGATTATTTTCAGATGGACCTCCAGAAAACTAATAAGAAGGAGTGACTTTAGCTAACAACACCGAGATAACTGATGGACACATTTTATTCACTTTGGATTTGATGAGAGAAGTTGAATGGGAGTCTATGGAGCCGGAGGCTTTTTGGAGTCGACCTCTAGTGGCACTCGCTGGTATTGCAGCTGAAGACACTTCTGGATCGGAACCATTTTACAGACCTGAAGCTATGAACACTTTTATATCCAGTCTGTGGTTTTATATCCAGTCTGTGGTTTTATATCCAGTCTGTAATTTTACATCCAGTCTGTAGTTTTATATCCAGTCTGTGGGTTTTATATCCAGTCTGTGGTTTTATATCCAGTCTGTGGTTTAAGTTAGGTAGTTACTTTATTAATCCCCGAGGGGAATTTTTTTTTTTCGCTACAGCAGCATACAGAAGCAATAAATAGTAATAGAACAATAGAAAAGCAATAAAATAGCAGCAAAAACTACAAAATATAAATATAAAATATAAAATGCACAGTATATACAGTACAGTACAGTATATATCTACATATATTATATACAAACAACCAAGAAACACAGTCAACAGTATTATTTTGCCAGAGGTGAGTTATTGTACAGTCTTATTGTGGTCGGCAGGAATGATCTCCTGTATCTGGAACCATCTCCTGTATCTGGAATGATCTCCTGTATCTGGAATGATCTCCTGTATCAGGAATGATCTCCTGTATCTGGAACCATCTCCTGTATCTGGAATGATCTCCTGTATCTGGAATGATCTCCTGTATCTGTCCTTGTGACAGCGGAGCTGGAGGAATCTTTTGGAGAACGTCCTCCTCTGTCCCTGCAGCAGGTGGAGAGGGTGGTCAGGATTATCCAATATGGATAATAGTTTCCTCAGCGTCCTCCTCTCCACCACCTTTTCCAGACTGTCCAGTTTGTAGCCGATGATGGAGCCGGCCTTCTTAACCAGTTTGTTAAGTCTGTTGGTGTCTCTGGCTCCAATGCTGCTCCTCCAGCAGACCACAGCGAAGTACAATGCACTGGCCACAACAGATGGTAGAACATCTCCAACATCTTGCTGCACACATTGAAGGATCAAAGTTTCCTCAAGAAAAAGAGTCGACTCATCACCTTCTTGTAGACAGCGTTGATGTTGGTCTTCCAGTTCAGTCTGTTGCCGATGGACACACCCAGGTACTTGTACTCCTCCACCATGTCCACCTCCTCTCCCAGAACTCTCAGCGGTTGTGGAGCCGTCGTCTTCCTCCTGAAGTCGACCACCATCTCTCTGGTCTTGGCCACGTTCAGGAGCAGGTGATCTCTTCCCGCCCACTCCACAAAGTCCTCCACTACTGCCCTGTACTCCTCCTCCCGTCCATCCCTTATACATCCGACCACTGCAGAGTCATCAGAGAACTTCTGCAGATGTCTTGACTCTGAGTTGTACTGGAAGTCAGTTGTGTAGAAGGTGAACAGGAAGGAGACAGAACAGTTCCCTGAGGAGCTCCAGTACCACTGACCACCGTATCAGGCAGCACACTGCCCAGACAGACAAACTCTGGTCTGCCTGTCAGGTAGTCATTGATCCAGGAGACGGTTGACATGCCCCCCCCCCCAACCCACCCCCACCACCCGCAGCTTCTCACTCAGCAGCAGTGGTTGGATGGTGTTGAATGCACTGGAGAAATCAAAGAAAGTGATTCTCACAGTCACCGGTTCCATCCAGGTGAGACTGAGCTCGTTGCAGCAGGTAGATGATGGCATCGTCCACTCCCACACGAAGCTGGTACGCAAATTGCAGAGGGTCCAGAGAAGATTTCACCAGCGGCCTGAGGTGGGCCAAGACCAGCCTCTCCAGCACCTTCATCACATGAGATGTGAGGGCAACCGGTTGGTAGTCGTTGAGGCCAGATGGAGTCGTCTTCTTCGGTACATGAACCAGGCAGGACGTCTTCCACAGCACCGGGACGTCCTCCTGCTTCAGGCTCAGGTTGAAGAGGTGTTGTAGGACCTCAGCCAGCTGGATGGCGCAGGTCTTCAGGACCCCGGGGCTGATGCAGTCAGGTCTTCAGGACCCCGGGGCTGATGGCGTCAGGTCCTGCAGCCTTGCGCTGGTGGAGTCTCTCCAGCTGTCTCCTAACCTGGCCAGTCGTCACAGAGAGGGGGGTGGGAGGGGGGGTCAAGGTGTAGATGGAGGAAGAGCCCTTTGAGATTGAGGGCTCTATGCAGTTCACCAGGGGGGGCAGAGGGGGGAGGTGGAGGCAGCAGAGGTGTTTGGGAGGTGTAAGGTGTGGAGGAGACAGATGAGGGTGGTGAACTAAACCTGTTGAAGAAACAGTTTAGTTCATTTGACCTCTCTAGGTTCCCCCTGGTTGTTCCTCTCCAGGTTCCCCCTGGTTGTTCCTCTCTCCCCTTGAACCCAGTAATCTCCTTCATACCGGTCCACACCTCCCTCACGTTGTTCTGTTGGAGTTTGGCCTCCAGCTTCCTCCTGGGGGAGTCCTTGCACTCCCTCATCTTCTCCTTCAGGTGGCGCTGCACTCTCCTGAGCTCGTCCCTGTCCCCAGACCTGAAGGCTGCTTTCTTCTTATTAAGAAGCACCTTCAGGTCACTGGTGATCCACAGCTTGTTGTTGAGGAAGCAGTGTCCAGTCCGGGATGGTACGGTGGTGTGTTCACAGAATTTGATGTATTCTGTGATACAGTCCGTCCTGCTGTTGATGTCCTCCCCATGTGGTCCACACAGCACATCCCAGTCCGTGGACTCAAAGCAGTCCTGCAGGGCGTCTTTAGCCTCCTGTGTCCACCTCCTCACAGTCCTGGTGGTTACAGGCTGCCTCTGTACAGGGGGAACATACCTGGGAGTCAGCAGGACCAGGTTGTGGTCTGATCTACCAAGGGAGGGAAGGGCAGTAGCACTGTATGCATCCATTAGCATACACTAGGTCCAGAGTTTTATTGTTCCGTGTGGGGCAGTTAACATACTGGTGCAAAGTTGGCAGTACTTTATCCAGGCTGGTTAAAGTCTCCAGTAACTGCCAAAAATGCACCGGGATGCTGAGTCTGCAGTTTAGCCACAGTGGAGTAGATGGTGTCCACTGCTGCCTCTACGTCAGCTGATGGAGGAATGTACACAGCGATAACGATGACGAGAACTCCCTCAGCAAATAATAAGGGCACATCCCGACGGCTAGAAGTTCAATGTCCAGGCTACAGAAACGTTCCTTCACACACACATGGTCAGGATTACACCACCTCTCGTTCACATAGACTGCAATCCCTCCACCTTTCTTCTTGCCGCTCCGAACAACGTCTCCGTCCACCCGAACAGTCCTGAAGCCGGGTACGGCCGCGCTGTGGTCCGGGAAATGTGAGTGCAGCCATGTCTCGGTGAAACACATGATGCTGCACTCCCGGTACTCTCTCTGGGTCTTTACCAGCGCGCCGAGCTCGTCTGTCTTGTTAGCCAACGACCTCACGTTCCCCATTAAGATCGCTGGTACCGCTGGTTTATATTTCCTCCTTTCCGCCTTCAGCTTAGCTCCAGCTCTGTAACCCCGCCGTCTTCTCCGAAGTTCGACGGGGATCTCAGGCCTTGCTCCGGGCAGCAGCAGTAGGTCTACTCAGCGCGATCAGCTGATCACAAGAGTAAACAATAACAGTGCCCCCATCCAGAAACGTGGAAAAATTACGGTCTATTGTCTGACTGTTAACTTAACACACGTGAAGAGAAGAAAACAACAACTCCGAAGAGAGGAGAAAGGCTTAAAAATACTATAATACAAAACACACTCGGGGGGGAGCTGCTGTAACAGGCTGCCGCTAGCGCAGCGCCATCTTACACACAGCTGGGACGAGGAAGTTCTGTCCTATCTGACTGCCTTGTACTGTTGTTATGTCTTCATAAATGGTTCATCTTATTGGGCGTATTATATTAGATTACATTACATTTAATTTAGCTGACGCTTTTATCCAAAGCGACTTACAGTGCATTTCAACCATGAGGGTACAAAACCCAGAACAACAGGAATCATTTTGATCATTTAGACTTTATTAATCCCACAGTGGAGAAATTTGGTCGTCACAGCAGCATAGAAACACAAAAAAGGTACACACAATAAGAAAAAAATTACATATACGTATAAATAAAGAAGATAAATAAAAAAAATCGTTTTTTAGGAAAAAAAAGAGCAATCAATAAATACTCACACACAGACTATATACACAAAATATGTTTTGCTTTTTTGGGGGGCTTTAACATCTTCAAAAACTCATGAAAGTTGATGCAAAGTTCCGTGAGGATTGGAGATCGTTTGACCTGAAACATCAATTTCTTTTCACGGCAAAATGTCAGACTTTGCCGCATCGTCACAGCGACGCCCTTTGACAAAGTCGGAAGAATTTCTCAATATATCATCAACCACATGTTTAGGCAATTCTGACCCGACTTTAGGTTCATGTGATCAACCAGCTTGACGTAGAATGTGAAAGTATGAAAAGTGTCATTTCCAGTTGCCACCAGGGGGCGCTATGACTATGAGCGAATATTACCACACAGGGGTCTTCAGGGCGGAACTCTTATCAGGGATGTAATGTTTGGAGACGGTCGGTCCATGTACACAAGATTTACAGCAATTTGTAGTTTCATGGTGAGACGCTCAAAATGGCCACCAATTTTTAATCCCAAACATGTTAACTGTGCACAAAAAAGATTTCAACTTGGTCCGACAAAATCTGTAGGAGGTGTGCAAATCGCCAAAAATGGGAACTAAATTAAAAATGGCGGACTTCCTGTTGAGTTGAGGTCATGCTGCCAAGAGACTTTTTTGTACATCTTGATGTGATACAAATATCCAAACATTTTGGTGCATGTAGGTGAAACTAGGTGCCGGGGCTGCAGTTTAGGGGGCGCTAGCGAGCCGTTTGGCCACGCCCACTCGCAAAACACATCAGATGTATCGTCTCATTACGCCGGATGTATGTGACACGTTTCGTGAGGTTTCAAGCATCCTTTGACCGTAAACATCAACTTCCTGTGTCACGGCAAAACATCAAACTTTGCCCCATCACCACGGCGACACCCATTGACAAAGTCCAATAAGATTCTCAATATATCATCAACTACATGTTTAGGCTATTCTGACCCAACTTTATGTTCATGTGATCAACCAATTGAACATAGTATGTGAAAATATGAAGTGTCATTTCCAGTTGCCACCAGGGGGCGCTATGACTATGAGCGAATATTACAATACAGGTGTCTTCAGGGCCGGACTGTTATCATACCTGTAACATTTGGAGAAGGTCGGTCCATGTACATAAGATTTATAGCCATTTGTAGTTTCATGGCGATACGCTCAAAATGGCCACCAGGCCACGGGCACACACATCGATGAAAACTAATTCTTTGAACAACTTTTAATCCCGTACATGAGTGCACAGAAAAAATTCCAAGTCGGTCTGACAAAATCTGTAGGAGTTCATTAAAGTACAACATGTGCGAATCGTCAAAAATGGTGACTAAATTCAAAATGGTGGACTTCCTGCCGAGTTGACGTAACGGTGCAATGTAACTTTTTTGTGCGTCTAGGTGTGATACACGTGTCCACCGGATTTGGTGAATTTAGGTAAATGTGGCCGCCGGGGAATCTCTTTAGGGAGCGCTAGTGAGCCATTTGGCCACGCCCACTCGTGACTCCACTAGAATACGAAATTTTTCGCCAGGAGACATGTGTGTACCAACTTTCATGAGTTTTTGAATATGATAAAGCCTCTAAAAATGCAGTTCTTTGCGGAGAAAAATAAGGAACGAGAGTAATAATCGCTTGAATAACAATAGGACTTTTGCACCATCGGTGCTCGGCCCTAATGAAATCAAAATAAATAAATATAGCTTGGGTATTTTGATGAATGGAAAAGTGTCAGGTGCTATGAAATTAAATGAAAAGAACTGAAATACTGCATGTTTGCACTGCAGAGACATTTTTGATGTGATTTTTGTTGTTCAAAGTGTGGTATTTTTTTATCAATCTTCCATTGTGTGATATACAGCAGGCTCACTTTTGCAAACTATAACTCCAAAGAAACTCAGATTTATGATCCCTCGTGCACGTGATTAGGAACCCAGATCCTAAAAGAAACATACCTCTTGTGACATTTGTTTATAGAGGATGAGGATTACAGTGCTTTGGCTCAGTACAGATTCCCTTCAAACACAGCCCGGCTCACAGAGGGGGCGGGGGGGGGGGAGATAAACCTGGCTGAGAGAGGGAGATGAGCTTCACCCTCTGCTGTTATTATTATGCACATGCTTGGCAGCCACTGAGGGAAGGAGAAACTTTTCAACATCTGAGCCAAAGCCAGACAGAGTCCAAATTACTGCTAAGTTTTGCTGGAGCAGAGGAGTACTGAGTTTTCCAGGCACACAGGACAGGGCTAAAAAAAATGATCTGACTGAAACCCACCACCCAAAAACCTGTGTAGATTTGTGTTTGGATACCAGCGGAAAGTAATGAGGCGCCTGGCAGCCGTACACTGGTATGTTGGCACGGCACAAAGCAATGCTGGGTGGGGAGAAGTGAGGAGGATTTAAAAAAATATATATCCTCAGTGTTGTTATATTTCAGACTGAAGAACGTGGTACTCAATCTACACAAAAACCTGGCCCTGTGCATAATCATATGGCATTTAGTAAAGAGCTTTCTTAAAGAAGGGTCTGGTATTTATACAATGAAGGTGTTTAATATACAGTAGCTTGAATTGTAATTGTCTTTGCATTTCATCTACTCATTATGGAGGGCCACACGGTGTTGTTGTGATTTGGGCTTTCTTCCTGTGATCATATCATGAAGTCGAGCCTGTAAATTCAGTCTCTTCAGAACTGTAGGTTTGGATGGCAGTGGTAAAGTACAACCCTTTTTCCAAAAAAAGTTTGGACAATGTATAAAATGTAAATAGAAACAGAATGCAATAATTTGCAAATCACATAAACCCATATTCAATTGAAAATAGACCAAAGACAACATATCAAATGTTAAACTGAGAAGTTTTATTGTTTTATGAATGCAAGGAATTATTGATGAAAGCAAAAGGTCTCAAAAAAGTTGGAAAAGTTGAGTTTAGCTTTAAAAAACACCTGCTGGAACATCTCACAACTAATGAGGTTACCATGGCAACAGATCAGTAACATGATTGGGTATAAAAAAGATGATTTCAGAGAGACAGAGTCTCTCAGCAGTGAAGATGGGGAGAGGTTCACCACTCTGAAAGACTGTGTTGGAAAATAGTTCAACAATCTAAGAATAATGTTCCTCAACGTAAAACTACAAAGAATTAGTGGATTTCATCGTCTACGGTTCATAATATCATTAAAAGACTCAGAGAATCTGGAGAAATCTCTGAACACAAGGGACAAGGCTGGAAACCAATATTGGATGGTGGTGATCTTCGGGCCCTCAGGCAGCACTGCATTAAAAACACACTATTCTGGAGTGGAAATCACTGCATGGGCTCAGGAACACTTGTGAAAACCATCGTCTGTGAACACAGTTCATCGCTGCGTCCACAAATGCAGGTTAAAACTCTCCAAAGAAGAAACCAGATAGAAACATGATCCAGAAACACCGCCGCCTTCTCTGGACCGAGATCATTGAAGATGGACTGAGGTGAAATGGACAACTGTCCTGAGGTCTGATGGATCACAATCTGAGATTCTGTTTGGAAATCATGGACGCTGCATCCTCCAGGTTAAAGAGGAGAGGGACCATCCAGCTTGTTATCAGCTCAGTTCTAAAGCCAGCATCTGTGATGGTACAGGGATGCATTAGTGCACATGGCATGGGTAGCTTGAACATCTGGAAGGAAGCATTAATGCTGAATGATATATTCAGGTTTTGGAGCAACATATGCTGCCATCCAGACAACGTCTCTTTCAGGGAAGGTCTTGTTTATTTCAGCAGAACAACGTCCAACCACATTCTGCACGTATTCCAACAGCATGGTTCTCTAGTAGAAGAGTCCGCTGATAAACTGGCCTCCTGCATTCCAGACCTGTCGATCATTGAAAACATCTGGAGCATAAGGACATGAACAATACAACAAAGGAGACCCTGAACTGTTGAGCAGCTGAAATCCTCTATCAGGCAAGAATGGGACCACATTTCACTTTCAAAACTCCAGAAACTGGTCTCCTCAGTTCCCAAAGGTTTCCAGAGTGTTGTTAAAAGAAGAGTTGATGCAGCTCAGTGGTGAACATGATCCTGGAACAACTTTATAGAGACGTGTTGCTGACATCAGATTCACAATGAGAATGTTTCATAAAACAATAAAACCTCTCTGTTTCAACATTTGATATGTTGTCTTTGGTCTATTTTCAATATAATATGGGTTTACACGGTTTGCAAATCATCACATTATGTTTTTATTTATAATTTACACAGCGTCCCAACTTTTGGGGTTCTTCGGTTTGTACCAAAGTATTTGCTTAACAACAGTTAGCCAGCACTTCGTTCATTTAAAGCTGGACTTGCCAACTCTTCTCCAGTCACACCAGGACTTTAAGATATAGAGTTTAGATGCAAAATCAGTTAACTGTAGATTCACTCACAGAGTAAAATCATGTAAATCTTTTGCATAAAGATCAACATTAGGGAACCTGAGCTTGACTTGAACTTTAGCAGTGAATCCCAGTGTCAACTTTTGGGGGAAGTTCTTTTAACGTGTTAGCTGTGATGCACCAACCACTTTTTAACGCTGTTCTGCTGGATCATAAAGTGTGGGGGAAAAAAGAGTCAGTCTGAGCTGTCATTAAGTACCTAGGTCTTCCTGTGAAGTTAGCAAAAAGCTAATCCCCTAAAGTCAATTGATCATCCTCGTGTGCACCGTCAAGGTATCCAAAGCCTGATATATCGTATTCCTTTGTGCTGTAGAACTTGTTGTCTGAAAACAGTCTTTTTTTAATACTGACAGATGTGTTCATTACGATGCACTAAAGTTTATTATTATTTAATCCCACAAACACTGTCCCCTCTCTGACTACAGAACACAGTTTGTGGTTGAAATAGCCGTCAAAACCTGCACTAAATCACAGCGTCCCTCTGTTTTAGAAGGTCAAAGCATTTTATGAAAGATATATGACCCATTTGAAATGATTTGTGTCTTCAGTGGTAAGAGAGCCACAGACATGGCAGGGATGTTAGAAGATTCTGAGAGCAGACAAATGCTCATTTCAGGTGATTTTTTTGGACAATAGCAAAGATAAAGAATATTTTAAACCTTGTCTCAGAGATATTCAGCAAACATGACGATATTTCTGGAATATCGGATTAAAACTGTTCATCTTAAAACCTCTAAACTTACCCCACCCTGACTGTTGTCTCTTTTTCCTTCGGTCAGTAGCAACAGCTGCACCGGACCAGGTAGGTTGGCTTCTTCAGAGAGTGATCATGTGAAAGCAGTTTGCATGCACAGACTCGCTGCGCTCAGCTGCTGACGAGCTGCACAATCACCTTTGCATGAAGTCAGCAACATTGCTGCATGACTTTGGCTGGTCGACGCTGAGCACGAAGTAAATGTGTATCCGTTTGTATTGTTCACCAAAGCGCTCAAAACAGACAGAAAGCTGTGACCTCGTGGTGACCTCGTGTTGACCTCTGACCTCCAGTGCTTCCTGGCTCAGCTGCTCATTCTTAATCAACTGCAGTCGGTCACCCTGCGAGCTCAACGCTTCTCTGCTTTCAGGCACAACGCCTCCATTGCATGACACAGCTTCAATCATTACGTTTCCACCGACACATTTCAAACACATCGTATTCATGGCCTTTGGTATGACTGTGTGTCTTGTCGTTGAAGGAGCTGGTAGTTCCTGAGTTTAGCAGTACGCCGCTAGGTGAACCCATCCTGCCTCAGCTGTCTCCGGGTGTGTCCACCATCAAGATGGAGGCCGCCTACCCAGGTGTCTGCTTCATTACCCTTGAAACTTTGTGGTACGCTGGGCAGTTTGTGACAGCTCAGATTCAGACTGCACGTTTGTAACTGATGACATCATTACTGTGACAGATTACAGAGTTAAACAGTCAGAAAGTCTGGTCTGGATTTTACGGAGAGGCAACGACACGTCTGTCCTCGGCTGTTTGTAGCTTTTTCACGATCCACATGATGTCACGGTGAAGGAGGTGCTAGGAAACCATAAAACTCAGGAATAGAAACAAACATCATCCGCAGCAGTATTGTGTTCAGAAAAGCCTAAAATATGATTGTGGACCAACCATCATCCATCAATGATGTCATCGATCATCACCCATCAGTGATGTCATCGATCGTCATCCATCAGTGATGTCGTCAACCATCAATGGCGTAATCAACCATCAGTGATGTCATCATCCATCAGTGATGTCATCGTTGGTTTGTGAACGTTATGAATCCTCCAGTTCAGATTCTGTCCGTCACCATCTTTGCTAATTCGGAGCGGTTTGGAGCAGGAAGTGACCATATTTGGACGAGCTGGGGGAGGAGCCAGCGGTGGATCTGACCGATCTGATCGGAAACCTGACGATACTACGTCCCGCCCACCGATAGCTGTAACCTGACTGCACCACAGGCCTGTCAATCAAACAGACACGCCCCCAAAAACAGGTCTTCTTGAATCTTCTTTTCTAATGAATGAGGGATTATTTTCAGATGGACCTCCAGAAAACTAATAAGAAGGAGTGACTTTAGCTAACAACACCGAGATAACTGATGGACACATTTTATTCACTTTGGATTTGATGAGAGAAGTTGAATGGGAGTCTATGGAGCCGGAGGCTTTTTGGAGCCGACCTCTAGTGGCACTCGCTGGTATTGCAGCTGAAGACACTTCTGGATCAGAACCATTATACAGACCTGAAGCTACGAACTCTTTTATATCCAGATGATATTCGGCCCGTCCATCCACCTCTCAGTTCTTCTCATGACGCTGTTTTTGCTCCTGATTCCGTCAGGGTGATGTTTCCTCTTTAGCTGCGTATCTCCTGTTTGAACTTCCTCAGGTGGGAGCCATCACATTTTTCTACTAGTGTAACCCAACCTGTTGGAGTCATGAGTGGTCCTTCTGAACATTGCTACCATACCGAGGTCTTGTGTCCTCTCTCATTATCAGGGTGTCATCAAGATGTCAATGTTATCACGGTTTAATGGTTAAATATGGTTGGTTGCCTGATGCCAAGATGCCACGTTTGATGAAAAAAAATCTGTTCAAATAATAATAAAGTCTATATGTAAAGAAATGAATATGAACTGCTGCATGTCTTGGTTTGATAGCGGTTGTTGAGAGGAGCTCTCCGCCGGCACCAGTGGAGATCCTCCCCTCTAACGCGGGCCAGGACATCGCACCGACCCAGTCCGCTGGTGAGCACACCTCTCTCTTTCCTTTCATTTCTTTTCTTTATTAATAAGGATTAAAGAGCATATTTTGACATCAACCTGTATCATGAGTGAGTTATGAAAATGGTTTTCCTTCTTTGAGGCTTTTCCAGCCTTTTAGTTTGGAACCCACACTACATGTTGTCTTGGTTACTAAGCAGCAGGTCCAGCTGGATGTCTCTCAGCTGATTGGTTTAGAGAGGGCAGAGGTGTGGTCTGCCTGGTGCTCTCTCAGTGGAGTAACTTCCTGTTAGCTGAGCTAACTTTGGATGGATGGCTTTAAAGAAACTGGTGCCTGGTGTCTGTCTGTCTGTCTGTCTGTCTGACTGATTGTCTATGTCTGTCTGTCTGTCTGACTGATTGTCTGTCTGTCTGTCTGTCTGACTGATTGTCTATGTCTGTCTGTCTGACTGTCTGTCTGTCTGTCTGACTGATTGTCTATGTCTGTCTGTCTGACTGTCTGTCTGACTGATTGTCTGTCTGTCTGTCTGTCTGTCTGATTGTCTATGTCTGTCTGTCTGTCTGACTGTCTGTCTGTCTGTCTGTCTGACTGATTGTCTATGTCTGTCTGTCTGTCTGACTGTCTGTCTGTCTGTCTGTCTGACTGATTGTCTGACTGTCTGTCTGACTGTCTGTCTGTCTGTCTGTCTCCTGGTCCAGAGGTGGATGAGTGCCAGATCAACCCGTACATCTGTGGTCCTGGCGTTTGTTACAACACAGCTGAGAGCTACACCTGCCACTGTGAGGAGGGGTACACGCTTGGCCACACCCACACCACCTGCGTAGGTAAGAATCCGACGATCGGAGGAGGTTATTGAGGTCAAAGGTCATCTTGTGCATGCTCATGTCACAAAGACCGACTCTTCCATCAAACTACTATTCAGACTTCAGATCCCAATTTATCTGTCGCCCAGTTTTTCAGGTGGAACATTTCATTTCCAGAGTAAAGTGAAGCGTCCTGCTGCTCTGAGTGTTGATGGTCCAGTGGACTCGTCCTCACTGAGGCTTCGTTATTCCTATGGTTAGGTTAGGTTAGGTAGGTTAGGTTAGGGTTAGGTTAGGTTAGGGTCGGTTAGGTTAGTTAGGTAGGTTAGGTTAGGTAGGTTAGGTAGGTTAGGTAGGTTAGGTTAGGGTCGGTTAGGTTAGTTAGGTAGGTTAGGGTTAGGTAAGTTAGGTTAGGTTAGGTAGGTTAGGTTAGGGTCGGTTAGGTTAGTTAGGTAGGTTAGGGGTAGGGTAGGGTAGGTTAGGTTAGGTTAGGTAGGTTAGGTTAGGTTAGGTAGGTTAGTTAGGTTAGGTTAGGTAGTTACTTTATTAATCCCGAGGGGAAATTTTTTTCGCTACAGCAGCATACAGGAAGCAATAAGATAATAATAGAATAATAGAAAAGCAATAAAATAGCAGTAAATAGCAGTAAAAAATATAAAGTATAAATATAAAATGTAAAATTCATCTATCAGGATGTCTGTCACATATAATTCCTCCAGCTCAGCACCTCACCGTGCATCTCCACGGCGCCCATCCGGACGCGTCACTTTGTTTTTATAAATCCAGACTTTAGCATGGGAGCGCCGTTCGCCTCCTTCAGGCCCCGAACAGCTGACGTTCTGCGTCCCAGAAACATGAATGTTCTTTAGAACCAGCTGTGATCTTGTGAAGCAACAAACTAAATCCAGCATCAAGCATGAGGACACGACGGAGGAACTCTGGAACTCTAACAAGTGTTTTCTATCACAATTATACGTCCGTGGAATTTGAGAATAACCCAGCAGTGAGCAGATCTGCACCTCCACCTCCTCCTCCACCTCCTCCTCCACCTTTTCCTCCACCTCCTCCTCCACCTCCTCGTCCTCCTCCTCCTCCTCCACCTCCGCCTCCACCTCCTCCTCCACCTCCTCATCCACCTTTTCCTCCTCCACCTCCTCGTCGTCCTCCTCCTCCTCTACCTCCTCCTCCTCCACCTCCACCTCCTCCTCCTGCTCCTCCTCCACCTCCTTGTCCTCCTCCTCCTCCCCCTCCACCCTCTCCTCCTCCTCCTCCTCCACCTCCTCCTCTTCCTCCACCTCCTCGTCCTCCACCTCCTCCTTCTCGTCCTCCTCCTCCTCGTCCTCCTCCTCTTCCTCCTTCTCGTCCTCTTTCTCCTCCACCTCCTTCTCCTCGTCCTCCTCCTCCTCCGTCTCCTCCACCTCCTCCTCCTCGTCCTCCTCCTCCTCCTGCTGCATCGCCCTTATTGGGACATAAATGTGAGGCACTCTGTCATTACTTGGTTTCCTGCAGCTCTCCACCCACTGAAATGATGCTGAATGAGGACAAACAGGCTGATGATTACTTCCCCATCGCTCCCATAAAACCTCTGAGCGGAGGAGGAGGAGGAGGAGGAGGAGGAGGAGTCAGATCATGAGAGGTTATATAGATTAATAAGGTTTGCTCGCTGGTTTTTGTTTTTAGAATGTGTAGCCTGGTTTTCTGACTGGACATATTTAACTGGTGATAAAGTGTTGAACATTCAGTCAGCTGGAGGTTTCTGATCCTCAGAGGAAAGAACAGATCTGAGTTCATACGACGTTTCACCTATCTAAGTGTTCTCTGGTCCTCAGCTCCTTATTGAAGGAGTTCCTCAGAACGTTGTGACGGCCGTCGTCAACTGTTTGAACTCCAGCATCCACACGACAGCGTGTTCACGGTAAATAACTGCAGCTCACCAGCATCTCCTAGCTGCCTACCGCACAGCAGGAGGCGCAGCACCGACCGGAGAGCAGCAGGAGGCGCAGCAGGAGGTGTTGGTGGAGACCAAACCAGAGCAACAACAATACTGGACACGCTATTTTAAAGCAGCAGTTGACATTGAGGAAACATTTGTTTTAACTTGTTGTGAAGGTAGAGTTTTCTTACGTGTATCCATGGAAACGAGCTCTTTCTGTTTCCAGATGTTGATGAGTGTGCCGACCGGACCGTGTGTCCTTCTGGGATCTGCTTCAACCATCCAGGAGGTTACAGCTGTGGCTCGTGTCCGAGGGGATTCGTGGCCCGGGTGGGCCACTGCTTCGGTGGGTCTGACGCTCACATGTTTGCGACCTCACATTCAGAGCTTCTGCACAAACGTGCCGAGACCTTTGGAGAGGAGACCTTTGGAGAGTTGCATCTCCGGTTGTGTACACATGGAGGGTGTAAACAAACAAACAAACAAACAAACAAACAAACAAACAGGCACCAATAACGGGCTCCGAATATGAAAATGGAAGCTGAGTTGATTTATCTCATTGCTCTGTTTTCAGCTGGAGCTCCTTTAAAGTTAGAATGAACACAAAGACACCAAAAGGTTCCTGAACCTCCACCTCTCTGCCTCCACCTCTCTCTACCTCCACCTCTCTACCTCCACCTCTCTACCTCCACCTCTCTACCTCCACCTCTCTATCTCCACCTCTCTACCTCCACCTCTCTCTACCTCCATCTCTCTCTACCTCCACCTCTCTCTACCTCCACCACTCTACCTCCACCTCTCTGTACCTCCACCTCTCTACCTCCACCTCTCTACCTCCACCACTCTACCTCCACCTCTCTCTACCTCCACTACTCTACCTCCACCTCTCTCTACCTCCAGTACTCTACCTCCACCTCTCTCTACCTCCACCTCTCTACCTTCACCTCTCTCTACATCCACCACTCTACATCCACCTCTCTACCTCCACCTCTCTACCTCCACCTCTCTCTACCTCCACCACTCTACCTCCACCTCTCTACCTCCACCTCTCTACCTCCACCACTCTACCTCCACCACTCTACCTCCACCTCTCTACCTCCACCTCTCTACCTCCACCTCTCTACCTCCACCTCTCTCTACCTCCACCACTCTACCTCCACCTCTCTACCTCCACCACTCTACCTCCACCTCTGTCCACCTCCACCTCTGTCTCTTACTATGTGAGCCAGTCGGTCTCCAGCAGCTGTTTTATGTTCCAGAATAACTCACTTCACTCAGCTCGCTGTTTCTCTGCTTTAGATGTGACAGAAATGTTAATGTTGTTGATGACACCGGTTGTTGTGTTGTTTGTGCTGCTTCAGATATCGACGAGTGCCAGGATGAGGGAGTCTGCATCAGAGGCCACTGCCAGAACATGGAGGGCTCCTTCATCTGTGAGTGTGGGCAGGGCTTCAGAGCGACGCCAGCTGGAGACCAATGTGATGGTACGATACACAATAATTCAATAAGAACGATGATGCACAACGATAACGAATAACTTTATTTCATTGAACTACAGGTGCTCAGACACCTTTATGTACAGGTTATTGTGTTGTAGATTTAAAGGTGCGGTACGTACGATTTTGTGACATCTAGTGGTGAGGTTGCAGATTGCAACCAGCTGAAACCTGATGATACTACGTCCCGCCCACCGATAGCTGCAACCTGACTGCACCACAGGCCTGTCAATCAAACAGACTCTGCTGAAGGCTTCATAACAGGCGTTCACAAACCAGCTGGTGATGTCACTGCTGGTCGCCTTTTGGTTCTGACATGTATGGATGAGCTACTCTGTCTATTGTACGGATGTAATTACATGTGTTTTGTGAGAAAATTAAGGTTTGAGTTTTGTTATTAGTTGTGAACAATCGTCAGCTCTGATTAAATGATTCGTTATTGGATGGATATTTGAGGTAGATTTCCTTTATCATCATACAAACTTCTAACTTTGTTCTTAAACGATCCCAACGTGAGCGTAGGATCATCATC